>NC_084542.1:11601123-11901123 GCF_024500275.1 Phycodurus eques
GCATGTTATGTTGCATTTCTATGATCTACTCATACGTTGTCATTTTACTTTACATATGTTATGCCACATTATTTTGCTTTTTACACAGTTACTTTGTTCTTTGCTTTACATTGCCTGGCTTTACACTACAAATGTTACCTTTCTGTTTCTTTTTACATGTGCTTCATGTTCTTTCATGTTTTTAAACCACATTCTTGCTTTGCTGTATTTTACCACCATGCTCATTTGACATGTACATGAAAGATGGAACCACAAGAGGGCGTCCCTGCTTTACTATACTGCACTGTAACAACCTCAACCCTGTCTGAACAGACAGTAGAGTGAATAACAGTGACAAAAAAAAAAAACAATTACATTGTCGCTGCAGTTTCCCCTCCTTTTAAGCAACTCATTATAATTATATTAAAGGTATTAATATAACACTGCTCAGCTCAACATACCAAAATGTCGCTTTCTCAATTTACATACATACTGTTTTTGAAGCCTAAAATAACACCTCATGAAAGTATTTTTATTTTTTAAACCGTGATGTTTATGCCGTAAGTGAGTTTAGTTTCGATACTAATAGTCTTGAGTTGTACATCTTTGCCCAGAGCCACATATTCCTTTGCCAGCGTGCATCGCCGAGAGGTGATACCAAATGGCCGTTGCCATGGATACGCCGTGCTGACACCACCAAATCTGTGTAGGCTTGTTGAACATGTATTTCTTAACACAGGATTTCTCGGCCAAGATAGGATGTAGCTCAGGATGTGAAACCCCATCTCCCTGCTACTATAAATAGCACGGAGCGTGAGTGAGAGAGCAATTGCGAGTAACAAGGGGAAAAAATGCCACCTTTGCCTCCTCTCTAATTCTGCTGTTACATTTATCTTTTTCACAACTAATTTGACAACTTCATATATTTTCCTGCGCTATAAATGGCAAGTTGTCTCTGGCTATTAGCTTTCAATTGAATCATTTGCGCTGAGCAACATGCTGAAGTCAGAGTGCTAACTGGCGCTTTAACTTTGAGCTACATGCAAACAGACCCCCAATTATTCACAGTATTTTTTTCCCTGATACGAAATTGTCTCTTCTGCTTTGAATGCATGAAGCTGCACAGAGATTTGATTTTCACCAAGCGCCAATATAACTATGA
The DNA here is from genome assembly GCF_024500275.1 of Phycodurus eques. Lineage (NCBI taxonomy): Eukaryota > Metazoa > Chordata > Actinopteri > Syngnathiformes > Syngnathidae > Phycodurus > Phycodurus eques. The sequence goes on from NC_084542.1 coordinate 11,602,265, forward strand.
TCAACACCTCCAAATGAGGGTTAGCACTGCTCAATGTGTCAGTAGCCACTGTTGTGTTGTTGTTGATTTGGCGGAGTACACACTGTGTTGTGACTCGCTCTGTTGACAGAAAACTATGGTGTGCTAATGACATGTATTGAGGTCAGCCTCAGTAGCAACTTCCATATAGCAGCATTATAGTGGGTGTATTGCTGTAAAATTAATTGGAGCCAGGCAGTATATTCTCATATATACTCATCACACTTGATGGCTATAGACTCCCACTGTGCGATTCTTCAACTGTTACTTTCGAAAATGCACTGGATGTTTAAGGCTGGGTTTACACTGCAGGCCCAAGTGGAAAATTCTGTTTTATTTCCTGTACCCATTTTATTTGCACCATTTAAATAAACTTTAGGGCTGTGTTTACATTCGTGGAACATATCAAACAACCCTCCCAAATTGCACGTATGTAACTCTACAACCGTCAAAAAAAAAATTAAACATTAAATATGGTTTAGCTGACCTGGGCTCAGTGGTGGTCCTAGCTTGAAAGGCACCCTGTGCGAGACCCACCATTCGGCAGGTTCTTGAGGACCACTTGTGGCGTATGTGTGCACGTGCCGACCTCCAACCACCACCATTACCAACACGCACGCACACACACACCTTTGAAAAACAGTTGTCAATTTGACTGACGAGAGGAATAATATCAACAAATTTATTTAATTGCACTTTAAATGTACTGTTAAAGTTTCAGTTGACTACACATGAACATACATTTTGGTCTAATGACAGGTCCTTTGAACCAAATAATGTAAAATGTATTTGATTTGCGCAACCATCTGAGCGAGAGGTTAATAAACGGAAGAGATTATTATCGATATTATTATCGATAAGACATCCCCCCACCTCTAATAGTTAAAAAAAAAAGTACTCCTACTTTTTTATATCTTTCAGTTCATTTTAACTAGAAAGGGGGGGGGGGGCATGTATTCCAAGTATCAAAGCAAGCATCCTAACGAGAAGCTAATAAAGTTAGTGAGAGGCTATTAAAAGAGACATTACAAAGGGTCATAAAACACTATGCGAATAAATGTTGCATGAGAGGCCATCATTGATTCCAAATTAGAACTCTCCCATAAAATAACAACATACTATAGTCATTAAGAATAAAGCTGTTTTCATCCTTTCATCCTTTGATTGTTATTCTTCCTCTGTTTTATTTTTCAAAATTGTGAACCTGATGGCTTTGACCTTTTTCTTTCCATCTTTTTGGTAAGTGTAACTTCAATTTCCCATCATTCCTCATGATCTCAACCCCCACACGGCATCACTTGGACAGAGACTTCACAAAGAAGTGCAAATTTCTCATACAAATCCCTATGATTGACATGCCATGCCATTGCACAATAGAAAACCACTTTCCTGTAGCTTTTTGTAAATATCCTTTTGGGGAACGTTGTCACCCTCCCCAACAATTGCGCCCTGTGTGGCCACACATAATGCACATGCCAAAAACCGTCACTGCCTGGAGTGCACTAACACTCACCCACACTGATTTAAATTAGGGTAACCTCGGCATTCCTGCACTCGCTGCCGTCGTCATGTATTTTTCTTACCGAATGATGGACTCACCTCTAATGCAGAATATTTAGATCATTTTTAATTGACTATGCATTTGCTGTAGTTTTAATTAACAGTGAGTGTGTTTTTAATTTTTATTTGTGATGTTTGTGAAGATGCAAGTGTGTGTGTAGTAAGCCATCGGTGTATTTTGACAACGTCAAGGTGGTTCTCTACCTATTTGTGGTTCACTATTCACAAAAGTACCTATTTGCAATTTATTATTTTTTTTGTCCAATCTATTATCAACTATTTACTGGAAACTGACCTATTTGCTGTTTTTGTGCGCGTTCTATAATGGCTACAGATACCACAAGATGACGGCAAAGCAGTGCTAGTAGAAAAGTAACTGGTGTTCAGGAAATATACATCTCGATACATCTCGACTGTTCTAAGATCTTTGTATGTCAGCAGAGGTGCTAAGGTTATCCCGGGTTGTTAGCGGGAATTACAGTATCTTCACCATATGTGTATGTTTTTGCTCTTTGGAATGGTAAACCACTGTAAAAAGCTCAAGCTAACAAACAAGGGAGGTTAGCGCTCAACTATTGGTATTTTTCTTGTTGCGATTGCGACATATACACCAGCGTCCCTGCACATTTACTTTTGAGGCTAATGTTGTAAGATGTGTTTGAAGAGAAGTGTTTTGGGAGCATCGTTCATATCATCATGGTATATTTACAGTTTAAACTATTAATAGAGGCAATTATAAGTAAAACTTTGGAGGGGTGTCAATTACTCGATGTCTTTTCACTATTCGTGGCAGGGCTTGGTCCCTGTTCCCCCAAAATAGGGATTTACTGTCCTATATCTCTGACTGCACTTTTAGTAGGAATCCCTTTCTGAATCATTATCTTGGGGCAGCCATGGGCTTACGGTCTCTGTTCTGGGCGACAGTTATAAATTGTCCGCTGCCCCTCCACCGCTTCTGAAATTGAAAAGAGATTATTAAATACATTTATCATAGGAGTGGCTTAAACCTGTCTGGAAAGTCTGAAAACGGTGGCGCAAAGGAAAGGTACTAAAAGAGGAACCGCAGGGAAATAACATGTCTGAAGGATGTGGTGCTCCTTCCCTGATACCAGACGGGGCGGTCCCATCGGTGTCCTGCCGGCTGCGTTACAGCTGCAGGCAGTTGGCACAGCGGCCCACCCAGTCGTAGCTAGCATATCTGATGCACGCTAATGACATCCTCGGGGACGGCACCAGTCTTGTTCTGCTAGTATACTGCATTATCTCACTCCGATCCAAGACCATTTTACTACGGAGGACATAATCGGTGGTTGAACATTTCACATATCGCTAATAGTCTTTGTAAGACTCAAATCTGTTTTGCCACCTCCATGGAGTTTTGGTGAGCTGATGCAAATCTCACCAGATTGTCATCATTATCATTTTGAAAGATGTCCTTAGAAGCCAAGATCAAATAACAATTAGAATGTCTGGATCTCTGCTCTTTTTGTTTGGTGATTTGTTGGAATTGAAGTTTGTTTGAGAGTATATTGTGTCACCAAAACATGGTCCTCAAGTCTTTTCTTACAACGTTGGAATTCCGAAACAATCCCTTTGTCCCTGTCGGAGCATTCTTAAATTGATAGAGAGATAATTTTGTCATCCTGTGAGAAAAATGTATTACATTTTTGTCACTTGGGCCCACCTGTGTACAACACTACTTAAAAACCTGAAAATCCCTGATAATAGTTTTTTACTTTTTGCACAACTCTTTGTTTGAAAAGTAACTTGCACGATGTAACTTTTCCAATCTGTATCAAGCTGGGTTCGTTGTATTCGGTAAACAACCATGACTGGAATACAGACATTATAGAAAGTAATTTCTGTACATACAGTACATCACTGTTGAAAGTGGTGCTGAACAAGCCTCTCTGTGCCCACTGTTAAGTGATATGTCCAATCAATGCTCTTCTACAACCACTGACCTGGAAAACGCTGAAAAGCTTTGCTTGCTCTGCTATCGATTGGCATTCTAATTAAGAACAGCGCCCACAGTGCAAGTGGTGTTTAACTAGCGAAGATAGTGTCAGGAATTGTGCAGAAAATGTCATTCTCATTAATAACAAATCGGCAAGGGAGCACAGAATGTCTCTTTGGATATGAAGGTATCATGGTGTTTGTAGGCAAACATGAAATAAGGAGTGATGGTTTTGTCAGACTGACATAACGAGACTGTTTTTGTTCAACGCATTAAATTTTAAGTCACGGATGGCCTTGCCTCACATGGCAGAGCGTTGTCCTGGCATTGAAGGAGTCCATCTGTTCAGCCCCCAGTAAAAAAGTATTGAATCTCTTTTAGGTCAGGCTTGAACACTAATGAGAACAAATTGGGGTAGAACTCTTTAAAAGTGGTGTTGTTCACTGGACCATGTTTACAGTTTACAGTTGCAACAATCAGTGATAGACCATGCAAACAGAAGGCAAAGCGATGGACAAGACTAGAAGCTCAGCCTGTTTTATCCCGCAGAGAAGCAAATGCAAGCAGGTCCAATTATCCTCAAATTCTTGGGCCTCTTCTGCTGCCTTGTGCCCAATTTTCAACATTGATCAAGTCTGGTTAGAGGAGCTGATTGCCCATGCCTCAAAGAAGTCCTCTTCAAGTCAGACCTCCAGTTGTTTTGTCTCAAGTAGCAGCCAAGGATGCAGCATGAGCAGTAGCGAGTGCAGGGGCAGCCTGGACAGCCGGAGCTCGGGAGTCACCTCCCGTCTCCACAGCTCAATCAAGAAGCAAAGCCAGGCAGCCTTTCGAACCCGACTACGAGAAAAGAGAAGGTGGCCAGCCAATCCAGCCGGGGGTTATCGTTTCAGAGCACATCCCATAGAGCAGGGAGGGTGGAACAACCACATCGAATGCCGTGCATGGCAGCATCAGGCAGAGCATCAGGGGAGGGGTTGTGTTCAGAACCAAGCGAGCTCAAAAAGAGATCAAGAGTGTCTGCTGGAGGGAAAGAGTGAAGGCAAAGTGAAGTTTTCACAGTTTCTGGACGAGGTTACATCCAATGTGCTTGACCCAAACAGCTTGCAGGCATTTGGGAAACTAACTAATCTCTCCAGCTCCATCATTTCAACTGCAGGTCCTCCACAGCAAAATGAGAACCAAGTGGTAACCCAGAAGAGCACCAGGCTGCCCCGTTCAATGGCACAGCAGCAGGACTTCTTACTGGAGCAGCAGGCCCGGGAGGACCCGGCTCCAGTTGACCTGCCTCCAAAAATGTATTTGGAGACAGATATTGACACAGTGAGACGGGAAAACCAAGCAGAAGATGAGGAGATCAAACCTGACATGCCACCACTGTTACTGATCGATGACCAAAATGTGATTCCACCCCCTCCGAATTTCTGCCAAGGATTTGAAATGAAACATTTTCTGGAATTTAATCACAACTTCCCCAGATACCCCTGCAGATCTATCTCTCTGCCCAAAGGTATCAACATGGTGAGTCCCAATTGTTTTAGTTCTCAAACATATGGTCTGACTGGAGTAGCATGTTCTAGCACTTCACTGCTTTGTCATTGAAAACTGATGAGATGCACGTAAAAGAAGCAAACAAAGGAGACAAACATTTTGTGGTAGTGTAGACCTGGTTGCATACTGGTTAGATACTGGTTAACATGTCACCCTCACAGTTCTTAGCTTTGGTTTTAGAATCTCTGCTGTGATCTCAGGCTTGTGTGGGTTTTCTCGTGGTACTCTGACTTCCTCCCGCATTCCAAAAACATCCTTGTTAGGGTCAAGACTCAAAATTGTCCGTAGGTATGAATGTGAGTCTGAATGCATGTTTTCTATATGTGCACTGCGATATGCAGTTGACCAGTCCAGGTTGTACTCTGCGTCTCCCCTAAAATCAGCTGGGATAGGACCCAGCTCACCTACGACCCTAATGAGGACATTTATTCATGAGGACCACCACCTTACATAATAGAAATACTTAAAAATAATTGTATTAGACGAAAAGTCCACAAGGTCAGGAAAGTTGTGTAGTCGCAGTGTCGTGTTAAGAGCGCACTCAAACGTAATCGTTCATAGACCCAGCACTCCAAAATGTTTTGCAGACGTCTATTAAGTTGTTTTGCATAATCCTTGAGGAACACAACATTATAAATTGTCAGTGGCATTGTCAGCATTAAAGAGATAACGCTATATAATTGCAAAAGGGGGTGGGGGGTTAATTGGGAAGCATGCGGTTTGGTAAAAGACATAAAACTCACCAACCAAACTGACAGTCTTACACACTGCAAATGTCCTACACTCTAACTACTACCTGTGTCATTAGCATTTAGATCCATGGATATATTGTCTTATATGAAGTCCAGTCAGTGTAGCTGCTGCTCAGGTTGTTCCAGGCGTGCTCATCAGTAAACTACTCAATCACTCTCCTCTTGTCACACAAACAACATGCACGGAAGAACGCAATCATCTACTGACTCAGCCCATTTAGCGGTGTTTATTGCGTGACACCCCTCTTTCACTCAGCTTGAAACACAACCTCACTAAAAGCGCTGGGTGGGAATGCACAAAATCAACGAAAATGTCTGCATTAATTAGGGAATTGCAACCGGTGGCTTTCCCCAGACACGAGTTACAGGAAGATAGGATTAAAGCCTCAATTAAACATTACTGCTTCCGAAGTGAATGTATTTGATGTCTCGGCATGATGTTCACCTCGGAGGCGGAGGATAATCAAAGCACATATACAGTATTATTTTTCGGTAAATAAAACAGCACAGCACAGCACTTTTTATCCCCTTCGAAAAACAGTTTAGCATATCATGCTCGGGCAACAAAGCATTTCAACAAGTAATTTAAAGAACTCCATCACTGAAGGTTCTTCGAAATGAGCGATGTCGTCATTTAATATTAAAATCAAAAGCTAGCGTTGCCTTAATTTATTGTCTGATTAAAATTCAGCCTTTGCCGTCACCTTAGCAACTGCTTGGGAAAAAAGGTGGGCGGTATGGGGGCTGTGGAGCCAGCATGTGAGCCTGTTGGTGTTCATCACAGTGTTGCTTGCTTGCAGCAAACTTTCATCTACTCACCCTTGTACTTGCGAGTGCACATGTATCAAACATGCCTCACAGTTGCGCACAACCTCTCGGACATGCTCTCTCTCTCTCTCTCTCTCTCCACACAGATAGACAGATGGCTACATCGAAAGATAGATATCTAGATCGATTGATATCTAGATAAAAAGAGTGGAAAACTAGCCGGATAGATTAAACGAGATAAACTATGGGGTATAATTATACATGGCTGTAATTGTAAGAGTTCTCTCATGTGAAAATTATGTTTCTAAATTTTGTGATATTTATATCACAACTAACCTCTTGTGATCCCTGTGTTTATCCTTATTCTTCCAGTCAACGAATCCCCTTTTTAGACACCTTAACATGCCCGAAAACTCAACAATGCGTTATTGTACATTGTATATGTATTTTGGGGGTCCTAAACACAACCCACCCAAAACTCAGTAGTGGCTACCTGGAAAGTTAAACAAAAATAAGACCGGGACACCAGTTTCACTGATTGATGTACATGAAACTGGCTGGATAGGACGCATGAAAGTCTCAATGACCCATGCATGAAATTGGATAGGGAGTTGGTCATTTTGGTTTGAAGCAGCTGTTTTGGCCAAATGAGCCCCAATCGGAACCGTCCGTCCTTGAAAGTTGGCCGACGCTAAACTGCAAAGCTTTGAGCATGGCGTCAAAGTTTATCATTTCGATATTTCGCCATGAAAACGAGGGTGCCGGGGCCCATCCGTCGCTGCTTGCATTTTAAATGTGTGTTTTTTTTACATGAGTAAATAGTGATACAGCTTTCACCAATTTTTCAGCTTTTTATTGGACAGAGGACACGTTAAAAACATCTCTCAGTGGGATAAAGAGCAGCTCTTCATCACAGCAAACTACAACCACACTAATTAAATTATCTAAAAGTGTTTGTCATTATTAGGTATTATGTAAGAGATATGACCTGATGTTACAAAGAAGCTGGTATTATTGTAGCCAGCATATTTTTTAAATGAGATAAAGGCACATTATTTTGAACATTAAAACTGCACCTAAATATAGGAACTTTTTTTTTTTTAAATCATTAATTAAATGATTCAATAAAACTGTATTTCACATAAGAATGAAATCAAAATTGTACTTCAATAGAAGTTTGAAAGCAAACAGTTAAAGTTTAAATGCAAATGTATTAAAAACTTAAATACACATGAAATGTACTTAAGCAGATATATACACACACCACATTTTGGCCGACTGCATTGTCCAATAAAATGTCCATGACAATAGGGCTGTGTATTGTTAATAACCTCACGATTCCATTTGTATCTTTAGGTTGCGATTCAATTGGATTTCGATTCTTTAGGTTGTGATTCAATTCGACATTGTATCGATTGTTTTCCGTGTGTATTCTATTGCCCTTTGTTTATCAAATACTACATTTCTATCTGTATCTCAGTTTTACAGCTTTATTTTTGTAATAAATCCTGCCAAACACATCTGCCTGTTCCTTGGAGGAAATGTTGCAAAGAGGAATTTAGCTCCCTGTGAATCTCACTACAACAGAGGTTACATTGGGTGTAATAGAACAGTGCATGAAAATTATGATGAAAACTAAAAGACCTTTCCTTTGGCTATTTCCTGTGCTACCGCACAACACAAGAATCCAAATGCCCTAAACATCAGATTTAAAAGTTCGCCGCTGCTCGCTTTGGTCACTGTTTTGTTGTTGTTTGGTCTAACGCGGCCTCCGTCCATACAACATGACTGGCATACAAAGCCCCCTGCTCTGGTGAGGAGGTGAATCGATTCAGAGGATTTGCTGAATCGATATTGAATTGGAGGGGGGGGGGGGGGGGGGGGGGGGGGTTATTGCGATGCATCGATTAAGCGATATTTGTACCCACCCCTACATGACAATATAAATAACTGCAGAGTGAGTATATCAAACTCACCTGTTGTAATATAACTATTACATCAATGCATGTTTTCATTCTTAACATGTTTGTCACACCTACTAATGTTCAATTTATCTGCAACATGGCATTCTGTGCCTTGTATACAGAGGAAAGACTGGCTTGTGTTGTGTTTTGAATAATACTGTCTCCAGATTCAACAGATGGAACCACCTGTACCCATTCATCTTCACACGTCTCTCCCTTCCGTGCTGTATCTCTCCCCTTCTGCTTCTCTGCACACCAATGAGGGAGATGAGGTTATTGCAGCTACTGCTTGCTTGCAATATACTGTATCTGCACTCTGGCTGCAATGGAGGTTTCCACTCTCTCGCATCCCCTGCACCCCCCCACCACCACCACCACTCTTATGTCTCTCACTCTCTGCCTCTCATACTGTTGAGCCGATGTGATCGTTCTCACCTCACATACGAGCAGGCAGGGCGGCTGCAGTGAAGCCCGTCTTTGCCGAGAAGTAACGAATGAGGGAGCATACGAGGGGGGCGGACGGTGGGAGGAAGATGAGCATAAACAGAAACATGCCTCATGAATATGTACGTTGCTCCTGGGCCACGCCAGTGATAGTGTAACATGCTGTTATTTCCCTTTTAGGTGTGTGAGGATGGCATGAGCCACATAAACACCATCAGGTAGGCATCTTCTCCCCTTCTGTACGTACATATCCTTTCTTTGTCACACCCACGCCTTCTCCCTGTGTCCTCTCCTTCCCTCCCACTCTTCCTCTCACTTACACTGTCTTCCCTTCCTGGCTGATCTTTTTCTACTTCTTCTTCTGCTGCTGCTGCTGGTGTCGGAGCGTCAGCAGCATCGTCAGCAGCGTGTGCATGTGCTGGTGGGGGTTTCTTGGCGCTTCAGGGGAGAGCCGATAACACATATTGGAAGGAGTTTTCTCCACATTCCCTGTGGGGGGGCAAAGTCAGCCAGGGTTTATCTTTCCGTCTCCAGGATGAAGCTGTGCTTGAGCGCAAGGTACGGCTTCATTCTTTGCATCTTTTGATTTGGAGTGATTGTATGTGTGTGTTGGCTGCATTGAAACTAATGCAGCGCTGCTTTTCTGTTAGTTGGATGGGGATAAAGGCTGATTTCATGATTGTACATGTGGAATTCACTGCTTTATAGTAGTAGCTTGACTGTTAATAGTTATTCTATACAGTATAAGGGAGTATTGGTAGTTTTACTTAGTCCTGAATGCATATAGAGCGAGTTTGCATTGCCATTCAAGACATGCATGATATTGTGCAGTCACCTGTCGGAATGCTCCCTACAACAGTGATTAATAACTCTGCAGCCGTACCGCTCCTGCAGCTACAGCATGTAATCTGATCATTTTAATTAACCAGTCAAATACCCGCTAGAAAATCACCAGTGCTCATACACTTTCCTGATTAAAGATGCTTGAAGGGCTTGAGAATGAAAGCGGCCGATGCGGGGAAAAGCCTAATTGTTGGTTTAATTCATTCTGTGAGCCATTAGTAAACAGGCGCACATGGAAGTAGATGCTTTTGTTTATGATTACAGACGCCATTATGACAATTTCAGGCAGATTACCATTTCACAAATGATCCAGCGAGACCTGATTACAGTTCCTGGAGATGTGTCATCAATTGTCCTCACCTCCGTGTCACACTTTTAATTGAATTATTGCATCTTTGCCGAGATGGAAGAGGGAAGTCCCCATGCTTCTTCTCCTTGCTCTTGGGTCTTACGAGGGGGCTCTGATCAACAAGGTTAAACGGAAGGCTGCTCTTGTCCCACAGCCTGACCTTACCTGCGCCCCCCTCGCTTTCACCCACTCACTTCATCACCGGCAACCGCCAGATTGTACATGATGAAATGCCGTGAAATCTCTCTCTCTCTCTCTCTCTCTCTCTCTCTCTTTCTCTCGCTCTCTCTCTCTCTCGCTCGCACTATCTGTGCTTCCCTCGGTCCGGGGTCCTGTCCCTGAGGTGCCTGGAGATAGTCATGTCAATTTTGCATGGAGGAGATTTCACTTTGATTAGCAGATATATTTTGAGTCGCAGCAGCTTGTGTCAGTGCTGCTCTTACGCTACGATTTAGAACCTTAGATTGAAGCAAATGTGATTATGAAAGGAAGTTAAATCATTTTATGATGTTTTGATGCGATTTGATCAGGACGGCTTGTCGCACACTTGACGAAAAAGTGACGAATGTGATCATTTGCATGGCAGTAGTTACATTTAGTTATCTCCAGTGGAACCTCTACAGTCCAATTGATTTTTGTTCACCTATCTATACCAACGACGTATAGTGATAGGCAGAACAATTAAATGCTCTTCCACTAGCTAGCCCAAGGTCCGACTAACGTGGTTATCCACTTGTTGCTATTCATACTAATGAATAATAGCTTTGTGTTCAACTAAACGGTCCCAGAGTTCACACTTTGTGAATAAATTAAGACGAGATCATCGCTATTTCAGTTTATATCCTTTTTCCATGACATTTTCAATGTAAAATATGTTCTCAACAAAGGTTGTAAAATACTTTATACTTGAATGCGCCTAATGTCAAACAATCTGGAGTTCAACCACAATTCTCTGAAAACAATTCAACCCTGGAATGGATTATTTACATTTGATTAAATTTGACTTAAAATATCGCTCCTGACCTTGTACAAAAAAAAACAACAATAGGAATATAACCAGTAAGCTCAGTTTAGGGGACGCAGCACATTAAATAAACAAATAAATATTGTTGGTTTACTATCCACAAAAATATTGAACTATAAAAGGAAGTTGAAGATATCGTCATGTTTGTGCAGCTACTTCTTCTTCGGCAAAAAGACACATACACCACAAACAGTACTTTCATGAATATATGTTTTTACTCAAATTAATTTCCCACTTGATCTGTTTCTTTGTGTTAAATGTATGAAAAAAACATCGATTCAAAGCCAGAACATCTGCACTGCGAGGCAGATAAGCAAATCACTACTCCACCGTGTATGGAAAGTGAAAATCCTATTCTCGACAAATCTGACTTTTCCAGCACACTTTTCCATGTACGTAGCTGTGATATGATACATATTTAACGTTGTTTTTGTGTGATATCAATGATTTAACAAGAAAATGGTGACACTGAGTAAAAGGGGTTCTATATTTAGCCAGATATTCAGGCACTAGATGTTCAGGACTACATGACCACAATGACAGCTGTAGCGTTATATAAAAAGGTTTAGGAAGGACTTGGTGCCTGGGGGAACACATGTCACCACGACAACTGCGCACTGATGTAAAACTGTCAAAGAAGATCCAGCAGTAGCGCTTGAGCGTTGGCGATTTGTTGCATCTACATCTTGAATGGAGACAAAGACCAGGGAGCCTTGTTAAATTGTTAGAAAGAAACAACTTTATAGAGTACTCATTGAAATACTTGAATATTAATTTCAAACTGATTTCACTCGTAATTCTACTACTGCTATTTAGCCCGTCACTATAAGTTGCTGTCATAGATAGATGAACAAAGAGACGTGTACATTATTTCTAGTAAATGAATCATTTTCAGACCAATTGATGAAACTGGATAATTTCCCGTGACACACCAGATAATCTCTCACGACACGCTAATGTGCCACAGGACAGCGGTTGGGACTCATAGCCTGAAAGGGGAAGTTTGCAGTTTCCAGTCTCTCTTCACTAATTACATTTATAAAAAAAAAAAAAAAACCTGCAAGCTTCCCCTTTAAGGTACCAAATATAGTTCGGCATGAAAAATTCAAGTGCTGACAATATTTTAGGTAACACCCTTGATGCATGATGGTATTTCTGTACCCAGTGTAAAAGTGGTGCATGGGGGAATTAATAGAATTGTTATATGGGTGTTAGCGTTGAATTTTTATACCTTCAATATACTAATGGGCCCTTCTGGCCACTGCGATCAGACCAGCCAGCCTTGCATTAGTGTGCAAGGTCTCCATGGAGGAGCTCTGATAGCTCCCCCAGGAGTCATTACGTGAACCTTATCAGCTCAAGCACGTTGTGGTCCCTCTCCTTTGTCCTCCTTTGCAGCAGCGGGTCACATTCATTTCGGCATGTAAATGAATTAAATAACAGAGCTGCCACAGTGTTCTCTCAGTATCAATGGGAACTGAAGTGGTTAACTCGATGCGTTGGGTCTCCTTAGCAAAGAGGTCATTTTGATCTGATTTTGGTCACTCACAGTTGCCTCTATAGTGGAACATCTAGAGTCAGAAACAGTCAGTAAATCTGGTTGATTACTGCTTTTTTTGTACTTCAAAACAATGATTTCAAAAGGAAATAATGTTAAATGGAAGAATTCGTCCCAGGCCCAAGTTTTTTTTAATTATAAAACCTTTATTTACATTAAATTTACAGCTAACTCCTATACAAGTAAAAAAAATGCATAACTGTACAATAAGACTGAATAAAACTAAAGTAAAGTAAAACTACTCGCCCTTTGAACACAGACACGTAATTGAGAGGAAACATTAAGGTGTTTGCACAGCGGTATTGTCGTAAATGTTTTGTAGCGTATAAAAAGTGCATTTGCATTAGCATTCTACTTGGTGAAATATATTTTTTACAATATAGTAGTTGATATTTAATGCTCATATTGTACCTTTGCTTTGTCAAAATAAGTTTCAATTCTGGATCTGTGGTTGTCATCAACACTTTTCTCCATTGCCATCACTGATGGGATCAGTGCATCATCTGTGGTGGCATCACACATCCACACACGCACGTGCACACACACGCACGCAAAGCGCTCCCCCAAAAAGATGAACACACTTGCGGTTAATCCCGAGGCGCTCTCTCATCTAAAGTCTGATGAGATTTGCTGAGATCTTGCGTGACGTCACGCATGGTTATTCTTTGAACATCAAGTTTGACTTGATTGACTAGTTGGATTCCAGACTGCGCCGCACTAATGGTGTGTGTATTTTACAGCCCTATATATAAAAACACAATGACGAGACACAGTCCACTGTCACTACTGCAATAGTAAATGTATGTAAATGAATAAATCTGCTGCCTCTCTTTGCTTGCAAATTGTGTATGATCTGATTCAAAACTCAGCCACAACCAATTGCGTTAAGTGTTTTTCAAAAAATGAGATCAGTAGATTAGCATTGCAGATGCAGTCTCAGATCTAATAATAGTAAAGTACATGTATTAAAGATACACTTGTGTTCATTTGTAATTTAGAATTCTATTAATAAATACATATAGTGCATTTATATGAGTATGCAATAATTTCCCAAATTATCATGAGTGGTATTCTGCTGTAAACAAACATAATTATGTAAAGGTTTGTAGACGTAGTAAATATATATATTTCTATCCTATTGGAAAAAAAAAAATAATTTAAGTAACCTTTAAATAAAAACACCATTCATGCATCCTTGAGAATCATGAAAGGAGCAGTAAGTACATGTTGTCCACCATGCGCTATATTTATGTATTTATTTTACCTATTCTTTCATTGAGAAAAAAAACATTTGCATGTTGATAAACACTGCTTGCTAAAGTCTTAGCAAAGCGTTGCTACAACTGTGAAGTGTATCCAATTCACATTAGAGAGCGCTTCTGTCTCAAAAATTCTTAAGCTTACCTTATAATTGTCACGGTAGGTAAGTTTATTGTTAGATTAAATTGTTTTGGTGTTGAAATGACAACATCATCAACAACAACAACATTAGCACTTGTTAGCTTAGCTTCAGTGCCAGTCAGTGCCAGTGTTTTAGTCTATTGCGGCCAAAAACCTGTTGTTAGCTAGTGCTATGTTCGCTGTGGATGTTTGCTAACTGAGTCATGAGGGACTAGCTTAGCTCTCGATTTTTATGTTAACTTCAGAACATACGTGAATATGTGTCCTTAAATTTTTGTTGGAAGTTGACAGGAGCGTCCTTTTGGAGTTGCATAATAAATACTGGAACATTTAACTGTTCTGCGAGGACTCAATAAGTAATATTAATTTTTCAAGGTATGGCCATTGGGATTGACTGGATGTGCACATCTCTGCCACCTCTTCTGCCATTATCTTCAGTTGCGTGCTTTCCATACTGCTCTGCACAATTCGGGCACACTGTGTCTAGGACAGACATCAGTGGGAAGATAGCTAAGTAACGTGACGTCAAACGGAAGAGATGCGTTTAGGGTTTACGACTGCTTGGGGAAATGTAGCGTCTGTGGACTCTACCGCGCTATGTGATCACGAAAGTAGCTTCGCTACTGAAAAGCGATTTGATTTTGAAAAACAGCCACGCTATGACCACGCTACCGAGAAATGTAGTTAAACTACTGGCACCGCTTCTTGTAACGCTGCTACTGTCCAACACTGCATGAGAATAATATTGATTATTTTCTATGCTGTGGCTGGAATTCGAATAAGAGCACGTACAGAATATTTATACACCAACTGGTCTTTCTGGGACCACATTTGCCCAGGTGACTGTCTTACGTGATCTATACTTACTTGTAAATTCATACTTTTCAAGGTTGCAGGTGTATTTGTATATTGGTCCCCTCTTTTAGTAATATTTGTGGGATATTTGTCTAGATTTCACCCTTTTCCAGGAATTATGTGTGTACATTAAATCTGTTAGCAGGTAATTATAACCCCTGGCACTGTTGTGGTGTTGGTTGCTGGTGTGGAACTACTTAAGATGTCTCTGTGCAGGGAAGAGTGAATGTTTTCGACGAGGTGGTTGAGTCATGCACATTATCGGTTGGTGCAGGTCTGCTGCTTCACGATGCGGAGCAATGGGTGCAAGGCAGAGCGGTCATCTTGGGTTTTTTTTGTTAATCTGTCTCTCCGATGAGTCAGCCCCCCAGGTCCTCCCCGCTCTAATGCTGATCTTGGCGCCACTGACGAGGGCTTTTACCTGTGCAAACCTCTGCTTTTGTCTTCACTCCTCAAATTATGATGTTTTCTGCTCGCCCTTTGTGTCACACGAAGAGACTGTAGTCCTCAAGGATCCGTTTGGAAAGGGAATCCTCGTTGGTGAAAAATAGAGCGGGACGTTCGCAACACTAAGAACGTTTTTATCTGACTTAGGGTGAGAGGTCGTACACCCTGGATGGGTTGCCAATCAGTTGCAGGGTGAGTACGTTTAGATCAAATCCAATTTATAGCCAAAACTGGACATCTAATGCCTGATCCTCCAATAGTGTCTGGCTACAACACACATTTGTAAACACAGACTTAAATCTGTGGGAGTCACGATCACAACAGGGCAATGCTCTCACGACCAACTTTTTTCCTGGCGAACATTCACGAACATTTGAAAATAAGTCTTGTAATGGGGACGTTATTTCAACCATTTAAAGTGGTAACTGTAGTGCAGTCGTTCACTCTTCTGACTTCCGTGCAGGCAGTCTGGGTGAAGTTACAACTTTGTGACGGTGTGAATGTTTAGTCTCCGTCTCTGTACGTGCCCTGTGGTTGACTGGCAACAATTCCAGGCCGCAGCGTCCCGAAACCCTGAGAAGGAGAAGGGACTGTAGAAAATGGATGGTGGCATGTTTTATTCAGCATTTTTAGTTTGTGTGAACAGGGAGCAGTTTGACAATGTTGTCGTCTGTATGTGAAACTTGTCGAGGACTACTTACATTTTGAATAAGTCATTGTAGTGTAAACACAGCCTAAGACCATCTGTGCATGCTCCATGGTTCCCCTCAAGGCCCTCAGGCTCGCTGTTAGCTTTTCTGGTAACTCCATTATGGTTGTAATTTCTTACCATCTCTTGTCCTTATCATTTGTATCGCACAATTCTATTTCTCGCAGAAGCCTGTACGTTTTTTGCTAACACTGGTGTTTGAAACTGCGTAGTCCCATCTACCTTGAATAAGGCCCCAGTGTCTATTTTTTTGTTTGAGCACTGACACTCAAAAATGTCTTTGCAAGTGCCTGCTGTATTAGAAAATGGAAGGGTGGAGGGTTACAGGGGAGATCCTGAATGTGCTTTACCCCAAAACCACTTTCTGCTTTTCCTTCTGTCCACAACTTTTGTGTCGTCATCCACTTCCTCCTCCACCTCCTCCTCCGCTTCGCTTTTCAACGCTCTGAAATCCTCTCAAACGCGAGCATGGCGTGAGTGGGCGGCTGGCAGCCTCGTTTGAACGGGCTCCCGTCTATGGTGTGCTGCAGAGTGAGGAGGCTCAATTAAAGGAGGAAGAAGTAGACCGAGAGAGAAAGAGAAAGTAAGCGAGGGGAGGCAGTTCAGAGGGAGCAACCGATGTGGTCTGAGATGTCCCCATGTTTATGGCACTGCGTTATTTCTTTTCCTGGGAGAGGGTGTGTGTGTGTGTGTGTGTGTGTGCGTGTGTGTGTGTTTTAATGCCGCAGTGTGCAAACACACAAGCAAGACGTGGAGGTACACACTTTTTAAACAAATTCAGTGACATGCATACTAACACATCAGCCTCCAAATAGCTCGAAACTGGCAGGCCAATCACAGTGCACAAATGCACCTCACCGTGGGCACGTACCCTGTGCTGGTGTGTGATGACTCAGAGGGGAGGAGTTAGAGAGAAGCCTCCGGTGTTTGTGTGAGTCGGGGGGTTGCGGTGGGGTTGGGAGGCCTGTCACCAACTGTCGCCATGCCTACTCAGCCTGCTGCGCAAATCACCGACCGGCAATGAAAGCAACGTTTCCTTTTTGACGCCTGTATGCTTTTTTTGTGTGTACGTACAGTATCCACTAACTCCTTATTGGCTGTCTTGGTCCCCCGTTGCCCCCTTCTGAGGGGACGTTATCAGGACTCAGCTGGGAGCATCTTGGTTCAAAGTGTGACTGACACGCTCGTCTAGCAACCTGCACCAATCGACTGTGGGCTGACATCTGTGTCTCTCCTGCACACGTCATCCAGACGGAGAAGCAGGGTGGGGCCTGAGGCAGCCCGAAATATTCAGAGGAGGTGGCTGCAGAAGAAGAGACAGTGTCAAAGTCATTGTGTTTAATCATGGCGGCTGTGTCAATTTGTTTTTCATTGAGATTTTCTCATTAAAATATTACAGGGTAATGAAGGGGGGTAAACAGGCTAGAGCTTTTTATATAAGGTAACATAAGTAGATGATCACATTTGATATTAGAAACCGAACTGTGATCGGAACAATTTTCTGATCTAGTAGGATAGGAATTATACAGTTATATCCATCCATTCGGGCAGCACAGCAGCCAAGTAGTTTGCACGTCTGCACGAGTTTGAATGTTCTCCTCGTGCTCGTGTGGGTTTTCCCTAGGTACCCCGGCCTCCTCCAAAAACATGTTGGTTGCGAATTGAATACTCGAGATCATCGGTTGCCACACAGGGTGCCGTGGCATGCTAGTTTGCTGCGAGAGATCATTGAGGTTGCAGTGACAATTAGCACTTCACTTGTCCGAGAATTAGGATTTATTTATTACAAATATATGTTTGTTCATCTATCTATGCCAGTGATGTATAGTGACAGGGAGAACTATTAAATGTTCTTCCATTAGAGATGGTAGAAGGTACAATTAACTTGTGTATCCACATGTTGCTATTTATTAAACACAATACGTCATGTCATACTGAGGGTACATAAGCTTTGTGTTCAATTAAACAACTCTCATCTATTATGATCGTTTCAGTATTTATGATTTTCGTGACATTTTTGTTTGATAGTGTGTTGTGTGATTTCTTTTTTTTTCTTCTTTTTTTTCTTTATTTTCTTTATGTAAAATGGGTGCCTTGACTTAATCAAGGTTAGGAAGCATTTCTGGATTGTCCATAAGTGTGAATTCTTGTTGATCTATGTGCCCTGCAATTGGCTGGCGACTAGTGCCCTCAAAGTCATCTGGGATAGGCCCTAGTTAACCACAACCCTAATGAGGACAAGCGGTGGTTGCTGAGGACATTTGAACTCTGTTACTAACCAAAACAGAAGCACCTACCAAAGCAGTCTTCGAGATAAATTAAAGTGTGGAAACTGACCACATGTAAACAAGTTCCCTGCACATAGGTAAAGATGATCTTGTGTTTTGTGGTGACTATCTTTAACAGCGATTAGCGCTCTTGTTTCTCTGCAATCCTCCATTAAAGTCGTTTTTACTTCACGCTCCGATTTCAATTGACATAAATTGCAATGAACGTGTAATATTGCTTCTTATTATGAATGTGTTTGTATGATATCAAAGAGACACCTCGCCCCATCTGCAGAAGAGAAAATAAACGCCCTTGAGCTGTATTTTCCAGAAAGAACAGTATGTTGTGTTAATCTCAAAATAACTGCTTCATTGGGTACTGCTTTGCAAAAATAATCTACTTTAGCGGTATATAATATCGGTGGAATGGCCTCTCATGTTGTGTTCGCACAATTGCTAGTGATAACATTATTGTTCAGAGTTATTGTGTGCAATTCTGGTGAAACTGTTATTTGCTAACTTCCCCACGAGAGCTTCTACAGTACACGAAGGGGTCAGCAAACTTCTCGAAACTGAGAATAATTTCTTCGGTACGGATAAATGCGAAGGGCTAACAGTTTGATACACACTTCTGAAATAAATGTGGTCAAAGTGACTTTCATTATATGTTATTATTAATAATTAAGATGAATGAATGAGTAATTGTTCGATGTGAAGACACTGATCATGTCAATGATTTCCCACAATAATTATCAACAGTTGATTTAACAAGGTAGAAAAACAGATATCAATATGCAAAACTTTATTCCTATAAATCTCTCTCTAAAGTCTTTCTATTTTCAAATGATCACACCCAGGAAATCGCAATGTCCCATCACTGGTGAACAATTTTTAGAGCTGGCCCAAGGGGTAAATTACGTTTTTTAAATTACGATTCCAAAAAAAGTAAAAAAAAATAATAGCGAGATACGTGAAACAAAATGATCACTGAATGTTGCTCTAAATGTATCAAAGTTTGAAATTTACACATTTACACAGGAAGAAAACCATGCTATTTAATTCCTTAAATTGTGCATTGTGTGACAACCGTGTACACTCCTTGAAAGCTGGTTGTACTACCAGGTATTTGGAATTATATTTTTCCACTGGATATTTGCGTTGTTTTTTTTTTTTTTAATATATATTGCATTATATTTTTATCTTTTATCCAGTTAATTTGTTTTCTATATAAAATGTGTATTGTAAAGATATGGGGGAACAATGAGAAAATTGCCATTCATGTAATTTTAAGGAAAAATATGGTACGATATCTGGATATACTGAATATCGTTATTGAGATATCAAATTTTGTTCATGTCGCACAGGACTACTTGGGCCATTGTTAAAATCGTGTTGGAATTTTACATATACATATGTAATTTAAGTTAATGTAATACTTCATATTAAAAGATATTAGGGTTTTTGGGAAAATAAAAGTTGTGCAAAAAAAATCATAATTGTATTGTTAAAAAAGTCAAATAGAAAACAAAACTATTCCACAAACCAATTTTAAATAAGTAATAATAAGAAATGTTAAGAAATAAATTTGGAAGGAATTCTCACCTTTAGTGTTCATCCTTGCATTAGAGTAATACTGTAGCTTTAAATGTTGTAGTGGTGTAATATATATATATATTTTTTGTGATGTTTGCTTGATTTGAAGAAAATCATGGATCAAATTTAACTCACAATATCTGCCAGAAAAATCGCAATTAGGGCTTTTGCTAAAACCGTTCAGTGCTGCTTTGCCCTTCCACTTCTTTAGCTCAAACTATTGTTCATCAACAGGATTATTGATTGAAAGCCTATTATTGTGTGTTTGCTTTGTTTGGCAGGTAGAACAAACAGTAACTCTGCAGGCCAGATTTAGGCGCGGTCTCCTTTGGGACACTAACACACGTCAGCTCCTTGTGGTCAACCCCTATGAACACATGACAGGGAAGGAACACAGACAAACCATGAAAAAGATATACATTGGCAAAACGGCCTTAAAAGTCCCCCGAAATGGAGGCAAACATCTGAAAAAGAGGTAAGAGCAATTCGCACCGTCTTTGCCACCTGTCCGCATTTTCATCTGTTTGTCCACTCATCCGCCCACGAGGTGTCTCCTCTCACCATCCAGTCACACTAAAGCATCCTCGGGCAAACCAGGAGTCATGTTGCCTCGTCATCCTCTTGCCAGAGTGAGTGCACTCATTAGGTCTGACTCAGCTCCTGCTCACAGCCTGGATCACTAATGGGACATTTGTTCCCATCCCCAGAGCGAGTCTATGTAAATTCATTCCATATCAAACAAAAAACACCTGCATTCCCTCGCCAATGCGGGTGAGGCGGAAGGAGGCGTAGTGCTAAAAAGCCATCCAGTCACTTGAGACCTGCATTGAGTCGCTCAAAGGTCTGGCTGCATTAATCTGTGACTTGGTTGCAAATGTATTGACTGTTAGGGCATCGGCCTGATGAGTTATAAGTAGCCCCCTACTATTTTGAATTTCGAGAAAGCGATACTATTAATGAGTTTTTGTTCGGAGTGTAAACATTTGGTGCAGAGCTGCACTGGAAGCAAGATGTTTAATTATGTCAGAGTAAAAAAAATATATATATAAATATATATATATTTTTTAAAACAGGCATATCTAAACTAGGCTGCTCAGCTATTCGGTTCAATTCCGTTTGAATTAAAGCACCTTATATAACAGCAGTTCTCTCGGGGCACTTTTCATTCAGGACGGCCTATCTCGACCGTCCTATTTATGAATAAATGCGGATAAATCCCCCATAGGCGTGCGGCTAACGACAACCCTCTGACTGGAGTCTACCTCGACTCACTGGGTTTTGGAGAGAAATAAATAACAGAGATGTCGATGGGGGCTGGAGGGCATGGAAATTGAGAGAAGGTGTAGCATTAGGAGCCACGTGGATGGAATAGGAGTGAACAGATGCAAATGGCAATGAGCTGCCTAGCGCTTCCCCAACAGCCTACTGTATGATAGCATAGTATGTAAAGGGGTGTTCACATTTGACAAGTTGGGTTTGGTTAAAACCAGGGGCGGACCGTGCATTTAGGACCCCAGCCTTCAAACGCGGAGTTGCCGAACTTAATCCACCTCTTAATACCCCCACTAACATGCAGCAACATACAATTTCCCAACCTTTATTTAGCCGAGACATCTATTTTACATGAGAAAAATCTCACGGCACATCACCAAAACCTAAATACTGAAATAATAATGACGATGTCGTCTCAATTCACTCACAAATTGACTTATCTATTGTGAAATCCGGGCCTGATTAATTGAACACAAAGCCGATATACTCGCAGCAAGCCCTGCCTTACGCTGTCGTATGATAGGCAACAGGTGGCTCCACTAGTTTGAAGCAGTCGGCTTCAAACAACTTTGTGCTTGTTTATGTGACTGCTAACTAAGCCACCATGTGGCCAGAGGAAGTGTGGCAATGTATTATTGTTATTATTATTATTATTATTATACTGTGTGCTCAGATTTTGAAAATCGGACTTTTGACAGGTTGTGTTACGCCGATGTTGCCCGAGTGTTGCCAAGCAGACCAGGAGGGTTATTGCCTTGAGTTGTAAATTAAAGCTAGTTTGCATTGTGGAATACGCTTTGCCGCCTGTTGACCTACTCTTTTTACACAATTTACAAAATGCTTTGGATGAAAGAGCATTGCTTCCGTGAAATGAATGGATAAGTCACGTTTTTGTTTGTTTGTTTGTTTGTTTGTTTTTGTGTATGAAAAACAAGCAAAAGTATCAAAAGTGGGAGAACATTTTGAAAACTAGGGTAAAAGAAAACAGAGGTTTGTAATTCTTATAAGCCAGTAAGAGGATTGCCCAAAGAACATCATGTACAAATTTAAAGGGACAAGGGACCGGTGGTGAGAAGGATGATCTCAACACATCACCTAACACTGACGTATGTCAGACTGATATAGTGTGGACCTGTAGGGAAAAGGAACGCGTTGCCAAAATTCAATGACTCAACTCACTGCGGTCTAAATGCACCAGTAGGATTTGTGCCTGTGAAGCAGGTCTGTTTCTGCAGATCTGTGCAGCTGGATCAGATACAGCATTTTATCTTCAATTCATGCAGGTGTTCCTAGGACTTAACATTATATGTTTTAAAAAAAAGAATAAAAGAGCCTCTTACTGCCAACTTGCCGTCATGAATATTAAAGAGATAGCTTGTGGATGATGCCTCCAGTCTGTGGACCTGCAAGCACTGAAAAGAGGCCTCTCGATATCATGCATTTGCTACTTGATGTGATTATTACAGAGAAAAGGAGGCACGGGAGTGAAAAGAGCGACACGAGCACATCTCTATTTGTTTGTTATCTGACCACAAATAGAGTCATTAGCTTCCTTCCTCTATCTGTCCGTCAATACGGGCTCCATTAAGCCTGGCCCGCGCGCACCCGGCTCCATCACGGTAGCCCGCATTTCCTCATTTCCCACTTACACTTGGCCTTTCATTAGATGGAGGCACCGGTTAAAGTGCGAACTCTAAAAATCTTCATCATTGTGCGGAATTACATGCTGTTCCCAACATCCCGGCCTTCGCGTTGGATTCATGTGATGTATTAAAACTTTTACAGCTCATATTTCAACACGCTCCAGTGTTAATGATTGGGTTTTTCTCGGAAATGCTTCTTACAGTGTGTCTGCTTGGGTCTGTACGCTATCATCTTTCTGCTTGTGTCACTTTCCCCATCCACTGCATGGCTATCAACAAGATATGTGGCCCCCGATTAACTCAATATAGAAATTCGAGTATACACAATAATTTGATTTGTGTGTGTAGCTCATTGCTGGAGCAGAAAGAAGACCTGCGGAAGCGACTTTCCTTCACGACACACAAGCTGGAGCTGCTGCAGAGCGAGTTTGACGCCACGCGTCAGTACCTGGAAACCGAGCTGCGCCGCGCTCAGGAAGAACTGGACAAGTTTACCGATAAACTGCGCAGGTGAGAAGATACTAACTGGAAGATACACCTGGTAGGATGTGAAGAAATGTATATATATATATATATATATATATATATATATATATATACACACACACATACATACTTTACAGTAACATATAATACATTTTATTCTACTTGGTATTTTACTGTCATCATCATTATTACTATACATATGAGTGAGAATGTAAAGAATTCAAGTTCAATCATAAAATGCAATAACAGTATGTACATAATATATGATAACACAAATGTCATATGATACCTACTGTAGAATGCATGATGTTTGTACGGGTTCATTTGTACAAGGAATTGAGTTTACAGGTATAATAAGGAATGAGTATGGACAAAAATGCATCTATGTCAACCAATATGAGGTTTATTGCCTATGACATTGTGGATGAGATACATTGCACATTTATGAGGGATGCAATAAAATAATACATTCTCTCACACAGTGAAGAGGTGCTGCATAATGCATAGGAGAACAACATTAAGGATGATCATCTAATGTTAAAGTGTATTCCTATATTCATTTACCACAATGTATTATCTCGTTTGTTTTTGGTGCACTTTTGCACTTAACCTCCGTCTCGAGTTAACTTCAATGTTAAACTGGCGTACAGTATTTTTCAAATCCCAAACATATGATGATTTATTTATAAGGAGCAGCAGTGATGAGAAAATGGTTCTCTCTTTTCCAAATTATAACTACAAGATAGATATTTATACAGTATATCTTTTACTTATAAAACGCGAGCTGCGGTGGATTGAGAAAAATGTGAGGACAGAAATAGCTGAATGATCAAATGATGGGTACATTTTCCTCCAGTTTATTCTTGCCTCCACTTTCGCTACAGTAGGCAGCTCGCGCCCGAGTGTATAGATATAAATAGTTTTCCAAACCAGTCACGTTTCTTGTTCTTGTCTGTAATGTGATCACTAACAATGCAGTCTATTTGGCTAACGGAATTAACAAAATAGATTATGACTTAATATGGACCAAGAACAAGACAGACCATGGAGCACACATTTATTGATAAGATCGACTTACAGTACCAAAATAAATAATGGACGTTGTTTACTGTGTGTTTCAGGATCCAAAGCAGCTACTCGGCACTGCAGAGGATCAACCAAGATCTGGAGGAGAAGATTCACAGAGATGTAAATGCCTGCGGTTGTCATGTTTGCACTTTACTAAAAAGAAAAGACAGCATGATGAAGTGGTACAGCATGTTTGCGATCCAATTTCAAATACTGTAATGTAAATGCCCTGCTGTTGGTACCAGTGACATTAATTACGGCTTATTACAATTGTCTGTCCTCCTCCGAACAGTACAGTGAAAGCGGGCCCCATTGTTTCTCCGTGCAACACACACCTCGGCTCATTGGCCAGACAAGAAAAGATGTAATTATACAGTATAGTCGTATGACCATCGGGGGCTGTTGCTTTGATCGGGGCGACTGTATCCTCAGCCAGTCGTTGCATCACATTGCAACACCGGCGGGATACTGACTGGTCTTAAGACAGGAGAGGACAAGCAAGTGGTTTTGTATGAAATGAAAATGGCCATTTTTAAACTCAACTGCTACTAGAAGAGAGCAAGGTTTGTCAATTGCGTAGTTATCCGAACATCTTCTATATTGCTTGTCCTCGTAGGGTCACGGGTGAGCTGGAGTGTAGCCTAGCCCACTTTGGGCAGCAGGCAGAATACACCCAAGACTGTTCATTGATGATAATGAATGGCCTTTATTCTGAAGCCACACCCCAAACAAATCAAATCTTGTCATTAAAACACAACATAAGTCAACATAGAGAACAAGGACATGATGCTTATTCACGTGACTGACGTTCAAGCTGGAATCTTCTTTCCCTAGTCGCAACACCATGAAGACGAAAAGCGAGCCCTGAGCAGAGAGATCATCGTCCTCAACAACCACCTGATGGAGGCCAAGCTCACCATCGACAAGCTTCAAGAGGACAATGTGAGGAGACACCTAGATTTCCACCGACACAGAGGAAGGACGTTATTATCATCGTCACATGTTCATCTCTGGTGAGAATAATTATCGTATGTTGTGATGATTTGTGCTCCGTAGGACGTCTACAGGAAGGATTGTAACCTTGCTGCTCAGCTTCTCCAGTGCAACAAGTCTCTTTACAGGGCCCAGCTCTCTGAGGTGAGCCCCCCCCCCCCCTGCCCCCTCCCCCCCCCGCCCTCAATATATCTGTGTGCTTAGAAAAGAGATTAATTGAGAAATACCTGACTTGATCCATTCATTGACAAATATATTGTTGTTTATTCATCACTCTTTAGCCACTTCAAAGCACAGGGACAACCAAAATTCATTCAAAGTCATTTAACTGGATTTATCTATCTACAGTTAAACCCATTGTACAATCTGAATTAGAATTTAAATCATCTTTATTGGCCAAATATCTTAAAACACACAAAGAATTTGCCTCTGGTAGTTGGTGCCACTCGAGTATTACAGCAAACAAGCCACTGCAACAAAATGGAACAAAACATACATTTATGAACAAAACACAAAATACTTAAGAGCAGAATCAGCTGGCTGTTAGCACACTGCCGCCCGGTAGTTCAATTGTACTTGTCAACTGTAATGCATGTGGTTATTGATGTGGACTAGTTGGACGCCTTTTGCACTGCATCGGCATCGCACACGTGACAAGCAGACATGAGATGATAGAATTTCTCTGCGACTATGATTGCAAATGGATTGCGCCAAACTCACAAACTACATGCGATAAGGACAGGAATACCTCGAGAAAAAAAGTGCATGATAACACAAAAGGGATCAGAGGCTGTCCAAGTACACGTGGTAGGTCATGGTCTTCCGGAAGCTTGCTGACTGATGAATTATGCAGTGTTGTGAATAAGCAACACTTGCGGCCAAACAACCATGGAAAGGCTGTCACGTGATCGTGTCCTGCTTCAAAAATACACCAAACGGAATACAATATGGAAAAGTGCAGTTTAATAATAGCTCAAGACCTGCTCAAAATAGAACAATCTTGTTGTTTTTTTTGGAGAAAATACTGTACCTCCTGTCCATCATGTATCATTTTTATCTACAACTCATTTATATCTGTTAGTTATGAAAATAATATTTAGTACATTATCATGACTACGTACTTTGCGAGTTTGCTCTTGGATAGATATCTATTCGCCCATCACTACAGCAAAGAATAGTTTGAAGTATTAGGGCTACACTAACAAGAAAACAGTCAAGAAAAAAAAAAGTGTGAATTTGGAAATTCTGAACCTAAACGCAACAGTTATGCAATATCTCTAGAGACATACTGTATATTAATACATACATACACCTAGTACATATTTGTTAAGTCAATGATGGTGCAGTGATTCACTTGCATGAAGGAAGCGTGAGTTCAGGTCTGACTCAGTGGTGGTGTGATTTGATTGGGATAGACTCCGGTGATTAAACAAACCGAACAAAAGGGCTGATTTTGTGTGTATTTCAGGGCCAAACATTCTCATACTCACAGTTTAGTGGGAAAAGAAGAAGATTAAAGAGTTCATGCAGATGTTGGTGTTAATTTGACAAAACATTGACCTGCATTGCCCTGCAATTGGCTGGCGACCGGTTCCGCCTCCCGGCCGTAGATAGCTGGGATAGGCTCCAGTAGCCCGTGACCCGAGTGAGGATAAGCGGTAAAAGAAAATGGATGGATGGATGACCTGCATTGCATTTTAACGGTTCTCATCTTAGCGCAAGTATATGTTAATGCTTGTAATATTATGACAGGAGCATGTGTTTTTGTTCCAGCTCCCTACTGACTTTCAGGAGCGACTGACTATGCAGATGGAAGAATCTCCACTCTGCCGCACGTACTCGGACTCTGTGCCGGCCTCGCTCATCGGGCAGGTGCTCGAGAAGCCTGATGAGGCGTGCTGCAGCAGCCAAGCCTCACGCTCCCCCAGCCCTCACACTCCTGAGCACGCTTTCATTCTGGAGACATTGGCCCAAGGGGAGCGCCTGGGTCTGCGTGCGGCCTACAAGTCCGACCTGTACAGCAGTGACACCGCCCTTTACTGCCCCGACGACCGGCACCGGGAGCGCAGGCCCAGCATGGACCTTCACGGTCAGAGGAAGCTTCTCTATGAACCGCAGAATTCCACTGACAGCAACCCGGAGGAGTGCTCTGTCGGCCTGAGACCTGGTTTCACCCAGGAGCACTTTGCTGAGTTCCCTGCCTTGGGCGTGGGCTCCAGTTCCTACTCCAGCTTCAGCGGAGGGGGCTCAGAAGAAAAAGCCAACGGGCCGCCGAGCAGTGGCGCTTCTTCCCCACATCATCACACCCTCTACATGGACTGGAGGGACGCGGGGGACTACGAGAGGAAGAGCGACTCGTCCTGGGAGAGAGATAGTCCTCGAGGGTTTGGTAACAATCATCCCTTCCAGCAGACGGAGATGATCCACCAGCAGAACAGCAGCTCACCTGTGTACAGTCGCACCATGTCCTCCTGTTTTAGCGAACCCTACGAGCCCCTGCCTCCATCGTCCTCCCCAAGCGTCGCTTACGGGGACAGCCGCCGAGGAAGCACCCTGGCCCCCGAGGAGGAGGAGCTGATTGGAAGATGGCGGCAGCTGAGCGCAGAGGACTTGAGCTCTCACTCCTACCGCAGTCCCGGCCGGGCTTCGCCATACAGCTTCTCTGAGCAGCACTTCTCCGTCAGGCCAGCTAAGATCCGCCTGGGGCCGCTCTACAGCAGCTTCCAAGAAGGTGCCGACTACTACCACCAGCAGGGACCCGGCGTCATGCAGGATCCGGTTTGGGTGGCTGCAAGTCCAGAGTGCAGCCCGGTGCTCCGCCAGGCTCACAGCCAAGCCCACTTGTACGAGGACAGCCAAGGCTCCGAGCACAGCCTCTACCACTCGGGCAACTCCAAAGAACAAGAGGGTAATGAGGCATCTGGAGGCCAAAGCGTTGATTATGGGGACCAAAGCCCCAACAGCTCCACCGAATCCCTCAACCGCCGGTCCTTGGAGATGGCGGCGGACCTTCAGCACTTCCAGGCGGAGATGCACAACCTGTCCGCCCAGGTGAGCCCGTCTTTGCCGCCACCAGCGCCGCCCCCTCCGCCACCGTACCACCAAAAATTTGGGTCTCTGGGACTTTCCCGGAAAGACAGTCTGACCAAGGCGCAGTTGTATGGAACACTCCTCAACTGAAGAACCTTACAGAACAACGGGAATAGAAGCCACAGAATTGTATGTATTGTGAAAAAGGTGAGGAGAGTAAGTCATGTCAGTGAGAGACCACTATACATTTGTAAGAACGGAACGTGTGCAGTGGCACCTTGACTTACGAGAGTTTTCCAAGTTACGAGCAGATGCTTGGTTGATTTTGTTTTTTTTTTGCTTTGTGTTGAAAGCCAAAATTTGGATCACGTGTGAGCTTCCGATATGCCGCCGCTCGTGGAAAAACAAAGGAGTTGCCGATGCACTTTCAGCTTTTTATTGAACCGCACAAACAGTCAAACACAAAAATACAACATGAAAACATTGAAAAACACTTTTACACTGAACTAACTGCATGGTTGAATGGCTAACGAGCTGGAGTCAGAGCTCCTGACATCACTCATTAGGCCACGCCCTTTAAAGGCACACATCAACACACAAATACGACAGTGTCTGTGTGACTTTCTGTTAGATTACACGTTATTAAACAAGCTCATTTCTTAAAATTATTTTTTATTGTGTTTTTATTACAATACAGGACTAATTAAAAATGTATTGCAATACAAGGACTAATTAAAAATGTAAAAAAAAAAATGGTAGTTTTTCGAGGGCTGGAATGAATTAATGGCATTTCAATTTATTTCAATGGGAAAACTGATTTGATGTTCAGTACAAGCTGGGTCGCGGAATGAATTAACACTCTTAAGTCAAGGTACCACTGTATGTATTTATTATATACTTATAACTGGAAAATGACATATTTTTTGTATGTAGCCCTTCAAGTGACAGATTTTAGTACACCTGGAACTTGTACATACATGAATTAACAGCAGCCTATTTAAAAAAAAAAAAAAAACACACCCCTAACTTGACACTTGTACTAACAGCATTAGCCTTATGTGGCATTCACAGCTAATTAACAACAAATACAAACAGCGACAATTTGATAAGTTTTCCTTTTTTTTTTAAATTGAATTTGACAGTATCGGTTGGTGTTTTATATTGTTATTGATTGAATGTTATGACACGTGAACATCTGTCTCAGCAGTTTGTATTAATTCTTCTCTTCATATACGGACGCAAAATTCCTGCAACCCCCTCCCTTCACCTCCTTTCCCTTTTCTACGTCAGATTCGAATGCCCACACCCCCTCCAAGACAATATAACTTTTATTCCTTTTATGAACTGTGCATGTTTATATATTTTTGGTTGTTTATTGGCTCAATAAAAGCACAAAGTATTCAGACGATCCTTGATTGTTTAAACGGGACCTTTTGTGATGTGGCCGTGTGGTGTGAGTCACTACTTCATCTTGGCTGAGGAAGTATATACTGTATAATATGTATACAGACCAAATTTGAGGATTATTTTTGTCAACATCTTCCGATTAGTCACCAAAGGGTCGGTTATTGCATGTCCCTAAAAGATTAACCTGTGGTGCAGTGTGTGGTTTTTTTTTTTTTCTTCCCTCCCACAGACACAAGACATTTATGAATCTCCTCTGCCAAACCAGGTTTGTTGTAGTACCAAGACTAATCTATGACAGGTATCAAAGCACCACAGAGTATTCAGACTGCTGGAAAATACAAAGAAATAGAAAAAGATGAAGCTCGGCTGTTTGGAGTTAACTCGTTTCTGTCATTTGTATTGTGGTGAATGACTTGTGAGACACATTATTAAGATAATAAACACAACCAGTTGCTCCTCTATTTGTGATCGGCCCAATAGCGAGCTTCAGGTCGCTACCTAATTGGCTATTACAGATCAGAGAGTCCGGGCCTTTAGCATTAAGACTGTCTGCCCTGATTGTTTTCCAAACAGATTGGGGAGAAATCACACCACACACCACTGAATAATTGTTCAGGATAATCTTTTACAGAAATCTGATAATCAGACTTTAGCTGACTTTTTATTGGAAAGGTGGGGTGGGGGGAGGGGGGTTGCTTGTTTGACCCGATAATTGGTGTGCGCGTACCATGCATTAGTGAAAATGGGCCATGCTCAAATCAGCAAGACATGAAGGACTTGCAAACAAGAATTTTATTGACGTAGTTACTACACCACTGCATTTTAAAACATACAAATAAACAGGGTGCATTTGAGACACCTCTTATGTTATTCCGTAATTATGATTCTTCATTTTAAGACATTTTGGGCAATTCTATGCTTCCAGCTTTATGGGAACAGTTTTGAGAAGGTGTTCCCAGTGAACAAGGCAATCTGACTCGAACCCATCAAAAAACCTTTGGGTGGTAACACTATACTTTGTTCCATTTGCACTTCCTACACATTCAGTACAATGGCCTGGTGTCCCAGCACTTTTGTGTTGCAGCTCACCCTCCCACTTATCTTCCCCCATCTATCCTATTGTTCTGCTTCTGCCGATACAGCACTTAGTAGACAAAGAGGACCAACTACATCTCCACCTCTTTAATGTCACACTGCAAAAATGAAACACATTTAGCAGGTCAGACAATAAATAGGTCACATTCATCACGTTTCTCTGTGGAAGCAATCATGTGGAAATGTGGTGACTTCTATCCTGGTTTTGATTAAGTGAGTAGGTTTGTTATGAGGTGGGTTGGCTCCAACCCCCCCCCCCCCTCCTCTCCCCCCCTGCCTGTTTCTATTACATGTCTCTGAGGCATCTTCAAAAAGGGTGAATAGTTTTGCTATTTTAGTTTTTATATCATTGTTAACTTCTCTTTTTATTGCATAAATTACAGTTAATAATTTTAAAATGGGACAGTTGTTAAGATACATTGCAGAGAGGCCTCTGGCCGTGAACAGCAGCAGTTGGGTCATTAATCTTTTCAGTTGTAAAAAAAATTAATTAAGGGACGCAAGGATGGCTTTGTATTGTGGAGGAGATAGGCGGTGTCATTAGCCTCTTCCTTTATTAAAAGATGAGCTTCCAATCTTAACATAGACGGTCTCTCTCACTCCGAAAGATCTGCCTCTCTGTAAGGCGTATTCAAGACTGTCATTTTGTGTTTCAAAACGATACCATTTGTGGTTTGGGGCGTGCCTTTGACACCCAAAACTAGTGCTGTCCTAGCTAGCCTCGTGCATGAACTGATTAAGCCTGCTCGGATGAGAGGCGAAATGTCTTCTAAGACAACCAAAACAGTCCAGCTGTGACCGATTCAATGCCCTGAGAATAAAATGATCTGAATGAATGACAATATTTACAGGAATAAGAAAAAATTGGCAATCATTTCCGTGGACCCTTGAACATTTTATTGGCTCAATGCAGTGGTAATTAGATACTCAAGGTGGTCTTTCACTCTTGTTGTGTCTCAACTAGCTTTGTAAGGTAGCCCAAAGTCACAAAATCAGTCCTCCAGTCCGACCAACCTCCTGCTCACGTCCCACAGCCTCTTGGCCGCCTGTCCGTCCGTAGCCTTCGCTAGCAGCTCCTCTTCTTCGCAGTTAGCGAAGCACTTCCCAGACACCCACTCCGCATCCGGGGAGCAAGCCAGGTAGAGAGGGGTCTGGGCCCCCTCCAGCGGACTCTTGAAGAAGAGCAGCGACGCCAAGTAGAAGAGCGGCTTCGCCAGGATGGGGATATGAACGTGCCTGCCCAGCTTGGTCCTCACGATGCCGGGCGTGAGCGCATTGACCGTCACTCCCGAGCCCTCCAGCCGGTGTGCCAGTTCAAGGGTGAACAGCAGGTTGGCTAGCTTACTCTGACTGTAGCAGAACGCCTTGTTGTATTTACTCTCGCTGTTCAGGTCATCAAAGTTGATGTGACCGTACTTGTACAGTTTAGAGGAGACCACGACCACGCGGCTGGGGACGGAGCTCTTGAGGAGGTCGAGCAGCAGGTTGGTGAGTAGGAAGTGACCCAGGTGATTGACGCCGAGCTGCATTTCAAAGCCGTCCTCCGTCTTGGAGTAGGGACACTGGTAGACGCCCGCGTTGTTGACAAGGACGTCAATCTTGGGCTCTTCCTGGTGGCTCGAGGAAGCATATGCTTTAATATGCGAGGCAACAAATGCAGACAGACAGATTAACTTCGTAACTAAAAACAATTTCATCGATCCATCCATGTTCATTCAAATCACTGAAATTGTGAAGATGTAACAGAACACAATTTATGGCCACATATCTTTAGTTCGAAATCAGTTCTTTTTTTTTTTTTTTTTTTTTAAAAAGTGATGAGCAAAAAAATCTAGTGATTTTTTTTGTGGTGTTATTTGATACTTCTGGAGATTCTGATAGTCCCTCCAGAGTCTGTCCACACTGCAAATTAATGGCCACCACTGGTTAATTTAACCATAAGCACCCCACCACAATAACCAATGAATGTTAAGAGGATCAAAGGTCGATGAAGTTTCGAATAAAGAACAACAATTTCAATAATGTTAACTATCAGGACCCTGGACAGTTCACACAACTTGTAAGATTACTGGAAACAACTAGACCACTTATGTCGATAATCATATAATAACTTGGTTTGTGTCAATAAAGATGTGGCAACATCAGAATCAGAATCATCTTTATTTGCCAAGTATGTCCAAAACACACAAGAAATTTGTCTCCGGTAGTTGGAGCCGCTCTAGTACAACAGACAGTCAATTTACAGAACACTTTGGAGACATAAAGACATTGACAAAAAACAATTGTGCAAAAAGATGCAGAGTCCTCTAGCACTTAGAGCAGTTCGAAATAGCTCACCTCTTGAATCTCTTGACAAAATTTACGGACCGACGTGAGCGACGCCAGGTCCAGCTGTTTGATGACCACCTCCCCGAGCTCTGCTCCCGAATTTCCCTGGATGTCCCGGGCCGCCTCGGTGGCACTCTGCCGGTCCCGGCAGGCCATGATGACCCGGGCCTGGAGCTTCAGCAGCTCCCCGACTAGGGCCTTCCCGATTCCGCAGTTAGCTCCGGTCACGATCACCGTCTTTCCTTGCATCAGGCCAGCCGGGTACCGGAGCAGCTCGACGGCGTTCTGTCGGGGGAACAAGCGGCGCATGACGAGCAGGACCCCGCCACCGACGACGGCAGCGATGAGGACCGCAGTGGCCATGGAGGCACCGACAATGGAGGAAAGTACAGTCGCGTTGTGTTTTGAAGTTACAAAATTATCCCGGAAGTAAACTAGGCCAGACGTAAACTAACCCGGACGTAAATAGATACGAAACGAAATCCGCAGCGTTAGTAAAGTCACGCGATACGTATTTTAATACATGTTTACGTTAGCTAGTAATGAGGTGGTAAAGTCTTATTTTTAAAATTAAAATAATAAAAAAGGTAAACCAGTCTTCAGTCTCCCGTGTCGCTTGTCATTAGCTTGTTGCTAACTAGCTACAATTACGGTATTTTTGGGCAGCCAGTCACGATTTTGCGCGATGCTGCCCCCCACTGACCAAAATGTGTCAGTTTTAGCTGATGCTGCCAAAGATTAATACAGTATAAACAAACCTTTTATTGTTTATTTTTTCGGTAACAGTGAATACCTTTTTCTGTTTCTGTTGACTTTCTAGAGAGAAAAGGCCATCATTTTTTTAGAGGAAAGGGAACATCTATTTTTATCAGAATCAGAATCATCTTTATTTGCCAAGTATGTCCAAAAAACACACAATGAATTTGTCTCCGGTAGTTGGAGCCGCTCTAGTACGACAACAGACAGTCAATTTACAGAACACTTTGGAGACAGACAGACATTGACAAAAAAAAAAAACAGTCACTGAGCAGTAAAGGGTTGCTAGTTATCTGGTAATGCCGGTACATTTGTTTTTTTTGTTTTTGTTTTTGACAATTGTGCAAAAAGATGCAGAGTCCTCAAGCACTTAGAGCAGTTCGAATGACTAATATTGCAATAGTCCGGTGCAATGACCAATGTGCAAAGGGGGCTGAGACTTCAAGGAGTGTATGTGGTTTAAAGTGACGAGTAGTGCGATCATCTGGGACAATGTCGGTTGTGCAAATGTTACAGATACTCTTCAATCAGTGTGCAAATGGAGCAGATGCTACTCTGGCATGAGTGGCCAGTATATGCAAATAGTGCAGCATGGCGAGACAACTACAGTGACTGCACGAGTAATACATAATTGCCCCCACAGAAATGTGACAATGAACTCAAGTCAAAAATTGCCAGCATGTTGTAATGGAATTGTAGGTCAGGTGTTTAAGAAGTTGATCGCAAGAGGGAAGAAGCTGTTGGAATGTCTACTAGTTCTAGTTTGCATTGATCGGTAGCGCCTACCTGAGGGAAGGAGCTGGAAGAGCCGGTGACCGGGGTGCAGACGGTCCGAGAGGATTTTGCACGCCCTTGTCTTAGTTCTGGCAGCGTGCAAGTCCTCAATGGTGGGTAGGGGGGTACCGACAATCCTTTCAGCAGTTTTGATTGTCCGTTGCAGTCGGAGTTTGTCCTTTTTTGTAGCAGCACCAAACCAGACTGTGATGGAAGAACACAGGACCGATTCGATGACCGCTGTGTAGAACTGTCTCAGCAGCTCCGGTGGCAGGCCGTTCTTTCTCAGAAGCCGCAGGAAGTACATCCTCTGCTGGGCCTTTTTGAGGACGGAGTTGATGTCGGTCGCCCACTTCAGGTCCTGAGAGATTGTAATTCCCAGGAACTTGAAGGTCTCGACGGTTGACACAAGGCAGCTGGACAACGTGAGGGGCAGCTGTGGCGAAGGATGCCTCCTGAAGTCCACGATCATCTCTACAGTCTTGAGCGTGTTCAGCTCCAGGTTGTGTCGGCCGCACCACAGCTCCGGCCGCTCCGCTTCCTGTCGATATGCAGACTCGTCACCGTCCTTGATGAGGCCGATGACAGTGGTGTCATCTGCAAACTTCAGGAGTTTGACAGTCGGGTTCCTGTCCTTTTCAAATCTGCAGTAGAAGGTATTCAAATCGTTGGCTAGTGTGCTATTGTTCTCAGCTTGGGGGGATCGTCGCTTGTAATTAGTCAGCGATTGGAATGCATGCCAGACTGATTTAGAGTCGTTTGCGCTAAACTGTTTTTCCAACTTTGCTGCATAGTTCCTCTTTGCAATGTTAATTTCTTTAGTAAGCTGGTTTCTAGCTCGATTATACAGGGCCCTGTCCCCGCTCTGATATGCGTCCTCCTTAGCTTGGCGAAGCTGCTTAAGTTTAGCAGTGAACCACGGCTTGTTGTTGTTGAATGTGCAAGGATGGGATGTGACAGTGTCCGTATATTCATCCAGGCTGCCAGCTGAATTTTCAAAGACACTCCAGTCTGTGCAGTCTAAACAGCTTTGAAGTTCCATCTTGGCTTCATTGGTCCACTTTTTCACTATTTTCACTGTAGGCTTCGCGCATTTAAGTTCTTGCCTGTACGTCGGTATTAAGTGAATTAAGCAGTGATCAGACGAGCCCAGGGCTGCACGAGGTATAGCACGGTATGCATTTTTTACCGTAGTGTAGCAGTGGTCTAAAGTATTATTTTCCCTGGTAGGACAGTCGGTGTGCTGCTTGTATTTAGGGAGTTCGTGGTTGAGTTTAGCTTTGTTAAAGTCCCCGAGAATTATTTACTGCATTGTAGCTACTGTACCTGATTTTGCAGGTGCAGCCTGGCCCCGTGTCATCATGGCACCCTTTGACCTCTGTAAGACTAGTATGCATGATCATTCTTATTCTTTTTTTAAAAATTGAAATATATACACACATTTATGGGATGTACACTTTCACAGTTTCAAGAGTTCCCAACATTACCACCATTTGCCTTGATTTAACCCTAAAATTCATTTTGTAGAAAGAGGTCAAACTTGATCCAGAATAGCCTCAGTGTACACTCACTTACTAACTTGTACAAAAAAAAAAAAAGAGTTTTAATTCAGTTTGTAATATTGATGCCAACAAATGTAAATGTAATATCAACGTATGGAGGAATAGTGGGTTCATTTCAATACTTGTTATGCATTTATAAAATCTAGCATTTTATGATATAGCATGCAATAATAAGTTTGTTGCTAACTAGCTATACATTTTGTTTACGGCAGGACAGATTTAGTGGGATGCAGCACGCAATTGACAACTCAAGGTAGCTGCAAAAGGGAGCATTGAAGCATCTGCCTTTAAAAATGTAAAACATTTAAATGTTTTAAAAGAAATACCTGGATTTTTGCATAAATTGTTCATGAAATACCACAAACACAGTCTGCTTAGACATATTTTTATTGGACACGCCATGTAAACATTCAAAGTTGCAGGGTGACTTCTCCAAGAGTTCAGGAGACAGCCAACCCAGAGTCCAATCAATATGACCAAATTGAAGGTGCTGGTTAAAGCTACCCTGCCCTATTAAAAACACACAATGGTTTTGAGTTTTCTATTCTCAAGACGCATTGCCTCATGTGAACCATGCCTGGCACAAAAGAGCTTCCAGAATAACTACAATTCAGAATTGTTCAGTGGCACGAAGCTGTAAAGGGTCAAAAAAGTATCTCTAAAAGTCTTGATGTTCATCAATCCACAGTAAGGCAGATTGTCTATAAAAAGATAAAGTTGAGCGATGTCGCTATTCTCCCGAGAAGTGTTCAAGAATACAGCGCAGAATGCAATATACTGTATATGGACTCAGAATGGGTTCAATTGAATACTTGCTATGCATTTACTGTATACAATCTATTATTACATGACATGTCATCAGATATTATGCTTGCGCTATTATTGCTGATAATTATCATGTTATGAGAGTGCAGTTTATACCATTCTGATCTAAAAGGCGGAGCTCCGGCACTTTGGGGATACTATACTGTATATGACTCACAGTCATATCGCTAATGCATTTGATGCAAAGATAAAGTTTCTCTTGTGTTGCTCTGGGAATTAATAGAGAATCGAGAGAGAGAGAGAGAGAGACTGACTTCCTGTTGCCTTGCCATGTTTCCAGTTGGGTAATACCTCCTGTTTCTCTAACTGTTTTGCTTCATTTCCTCTCTCAGTTGCAGATGGCTGAAATGAGGATACGTGGGAATATGGGTCGCAAACTGAGTAAAACTGATTGTTCTCGACTTTAAGCGTTGCTTTGACTACTGAGAAGAGAATGTATTATTTTACGTCCGTAGTGCTTCTAATTGTTATCTGTACTACTTCTATTTCTGAAGGTAAGAACAGCTTTCATTTCTTCATCTTGAAACGACATTGCAGAAGTGCTGATAGTATTCATTTGGGCAACGGAGCCTTTTAACTGTTAAAAACTGTGGTCCCCCCAACATCTATACTATTTTATTGCTGTTTTGAATTCTATTTTTGCATCACTATGTTGTGGTTAGCTCGTCTGCTTCACAGTTCTAAGGTTCAGGTTGTAATCGCAGCTTCGATTTTCCTGTGTTGTTCTCCGGTTTCCTCCCAAAGGCATTCATGTTCGTTTGTTCGAGGACCCCAAAATGTTGTTGGCTGTTTGTTTATATACATGCCCTGCGACTGACTGGTGACCAGTCCAAGGTGTACCCTGCCTTTTTCCCAAAATCAGATGGGATAGACTCCATCTCACCCGGGGACCAAGTGACGACAAGCAGTATAGAAAATGGATAAAGAAAATCAGGCACCTGATTGTCACCAACAGTAGGGTACTGGAAACTCAATAGCGGCAGCAGAACTGGCAGTTTGACATAGATGATGACTTTATGGCGCACATTTCCAAACTTGTTCTTTGTGCTTGTATTAACAGTGATGTTGCCACTGGATTAACATCCTGCCATGTTGACTAACACCCACAGGACAGCGTAAGAACATGTGCAACGTCGTCCCCAAAGATCCGTACATCCAAGTGGGATCTGATACTCAGATCGTGTGCGAGAGCTTCTGTGTCCACGGCAAAGTGTACTGGACGCTGAACAACAACGCCGTGGACGAAAGCTGGTCGAGCTCCATCAACTCCACACATAACATCGTGTCGCTGAGGAACGTCACCCTGAGCAAAGCCACGGTGCTGTGCCGCCGCGCCGATACCCAGGAAGTGCTCGGCGGGACCACCCTCAGAACATACTGTAAGAGGTTCCTCGCAACCAGTTATTATTATTTATTTTTTTGTTTCGTGATATCATGGGGGCATTCCAGAATGAAGGTTTTGTGAAGATTCTGTGTAAGTAAACACTGAGATGAGGGGAAACTCAGAGATATCGATTCCAAACAAAGTCACCAAAGTTGCCGTGGTCTCACACAAGGTCAACATATTTTGGAGTTGATTGAACTGATTCTGCTCAGCTGTTCTGGACCCAAATACTCAGATTTTTTTTTTTAAATCTCAGAGTAAGTCAATTTAGTGTTTAGGAGTTCAGACTTAGAGGTTGTTGAACCTCCGTTCTGGAATACTGTAGCCCACCTGGCGTCTGTGCAAAGATGCAACAATTGATGCTGTTTTGATACAGCAAAACCCACCAAAGTTGGCTGCATCTGGCACTATGGAAATGGATCATTTGAAGGTGTACCTCAGCTTTTCACATGCAGTTGGGAGCATCATGTCCCTTTCCTGAAGAAAATAAATTACACCGTACTCGGGTGAGTTGAATATTCTCCAGGTGATGAAAATGGCAATGTGTGTGCTAAGAAACGCACGTTCCTTTTAGCACCTCTTGGTTGCACAGGTCCCAGTTGGAAATCTGCAGCTCACATGTGAAAACGTGCACATCGAAACATATGCACGAGGAATATCCTACTCTGGTGGGTAATCACAGTGTCACTGTGAGAGCAAAGACCAAACACTGGGAGGTTTACTCGGACCCTTATGAATTTGACTCCCATCACATATGTAAGTAACATGAATGTCATTGTCATGCTTTAAAGAACATGACTTCATTGTATGTTCCTTTTCTTTAGTGCAAATTAGCCGACCAAAGTTGAACGTCTCTGTCTTCTCTGGTCATCTATTGGCTGAGTGGAGCACCTCCACTACCTCAAAGAAACACTACTGTCAAGTTAAATATGACAAGGTAGCGTCACTGTCTGGATGTAAAGTCAGCCATTAATGACTGTAGTTGTTGTCATTGTTGAGTGAAACTTTTTGCGTTTCAGGTCGGCGATAAGAGAAAGTCAGAGGTAATGTAATGGGACATAGACACTTTATATCTGGTTTCCTTTTTGATGGTGACCAGACATCCTATGAAATTAATAGGATGTCTGGATGTCTGACGTGAGAAGGAAGTGGTGCTGGTCCCCACCAGATTTTGCTGTAGTGAAAAAAAACCTTCAGTGGGACATCTGTGGTCGAACTCCAAGTGTTGATAAAATGTGGGAGAAACTAATTTGAGAGGTTCCACTGT
This sequence comes from Phycodurus eques, assembly GCF_024500275.1. Taxonomy (NCBI): domain Eukaryota; kingdom Metazoa; phylum Chordata; class Actinopteri; order Syngnathiformes; family Syngnathidae; genus Phycodurus; species Phycodurus eques. The sequence goes on from NC_084542.1 coordinate 11,642,212, forward strand.
ACGTATTGTATATTCAATAGCGTATTGATTCAACTGTGAAACAGAGGTGTACAAGTAAACTGTAAACTGGGATTTCGTCGGTGTATCCACCTGAAAAAGTCAATTCATGTGGAGAAAGTGCGATTATTCAATCTCTGATTTACTGCGATTGGCTGGCAACCAGTTCAGGGTGGACCCCGCCTCCTGCCCGATGACGGCTGGGATGGGCTCCAGCACGCCCGCGACCCTAGTGAGGAGAAGCGGCTCAGAAAATGGATGGATGGATAATCTGTGATTTAGACTTTCCTGTCTTTCATTGGCCTAGATGTCAAACACTACACGCAGTACTAGTAATTGGTCAGTTACAGCAATCCAGTCACTCCCTCTTAATTAGTCAATCAACAGATCAATTATGACATTAGACTTGATTATTTTATTTTATTTTTTATTTTTTGCTTAAAAATATTTCTCTTTTCCCTAGGAGGTGCTCAGTAAGACTTTAGACGCTGGAGAAAAAGGAAATCTGGCCATTGAAAAAGTAGAATCCTGCACTTACTACAGAGTTGCAGTCCGCTGCGCTTGGGAAAAAGCCCCTTGGAGTGAATGGAGCCAAGAGGCAACAGTTTTGAGTCAACTAAATAGTAAGTTTCTTTCTTTGTTTGTTTTTGTTTTTAAATGAAAGTGAAAAAGCTAATTGATCGCCTTTAATTACCCTTACAGAGAGTGATGTCAAGCTGCGCCTGTGGAGAAAGGTAGCACAACCAGAAAAAACGGGCATGAGAAAGGTTTATGCCATGTGGATGGTAAGGAAGCGTTTCAATGCAATGCAATGCAGTCATCACCAAATATTTCGCACTGTACTCACAAAACATCTCCTAAGCGTTGCCCTCCCCTCCATGACTACTTCTTCGCAGGAGATTCCGTCAGCCTGCCAAGGCACATTTACATATTTTATCCAACAGACTGTCTACAAGGACCGGGGGATTCAAGGGGATTACAGTCGTACTTTATGTGGAAATTCAACATGTACTATTAATGTGAATGAGGAGGCACACAGAGTAAAGCTGAGAGTCTTTCATAACGAGGCCGTGCTGGCAGAGGACTCGGTTTATGTTCCAGCTGTTGCCGAAAGTAAGTTTGAATAGAGTTAATTCATTTATGCAAATAATTGGCCTATGCTAACCACACAATGAACACGAACCATTTTTCAGCTTGCAGTAGTGGTACTTAATTGACAGTTGAGTGAGGCGTGGTTTCAGCGCATTCAGCGGACACGCCCACAATGTTTGACAGAGGGAATGGCTTGATTTTTCATGATTTTGAAGTCTTATTTCAAATACTTGGGATTTTTTATAATCAAATTTGACAGGGTTGTTATCCATCCATCCATTTTCTGAGCCGCTTCTCCTCACCAGGGTCGCGGGCGTGCTGGAGCCTATCCCAGCTGTCATCAGGCAGGAGGCGGAGTACACCCTGAACTGGTTGCCAGCCAATCGCAGGGCACATACAAACAAACAACCATTCGCACTCACAGTCATGCCTACGGGCAATTTAGAGTCTCCAATTAATGCATGTGTTTGGGATGTGGAAACCCACGCAGGCACGGGGAGAACATGCAAACTCCACACAGGTGGGGCCGGGGATTGAACCCGGGTCCTCAGAACTGTGAGGCTGACGCTCTAACCAGTCGGCCACCGTGCCGCCCAGGGTTGTTAACAACACTTTTATCTGTGGTGCGTCAAATTTAGAACGCTTTTATTTGCACTTTACAGGCACTTTAAACTACAATATGTCACTCACTGTTCATTGGCCTATTTATGTGTCAGCAGCACATTCCAAAGCCACCCTCACTGATTACAGTTGCAATCATTGATTTAATTTTTTTTTTTTTTTTTTTTACAGCCAGCCTCCCTCAAGTTACAAACATGCTGACTTCAAGCATCCGAGGTGTTATTTCGGTCAGGTGGGATGCTCCTCCACAGCTTGTCAGGGGTTACGTGATCGACTGGACCCACGATGGGCGTCGGTACCACTGGAAGGAAAGCGATTCCACCAGCGCAACGCTGTTTGGTAGGTTAGAGACGTCATCCACGGTGGGACTGTGGTTTGGGAAGTCTTTAATGGACAGTTTGTTAATGCAGAGTGTTGATGGTTGGCTGTCTTCTGTGCGTGAAGAATGCTCGACCATTAGTCTTATGTTTCATCATCTGTAATCCATTATTATGGACAGTGCATTAGCGGGAAGAGGTTGTTGTCCTTCGGTGGCATCATTTTCATGATAGCCAATAGCATACGACTTTCATTTTGAAAAATCTACGTGCAAAATCTTCCTTCCAGGGCTCTTGGATCAAAAGCCGTACGATATCACAGTCACGCCGCTGTTTGGTGACAAGACGGGCCTAGGCGCACAGGCCTGGCAGATCTGCACCACAATAGCAGGTTTGAAGATATTATATACTGTACATTGTTCGGTGAAGGTTGATATGCGAGCTACTGTATGCTTCCCACAGCTGCAGCAAATTTCTCCACCATCAAGGTTGAGGTTAGTGACAGAAGCGCCCTTGTGAGTTGGAATATGGAGCACCAGGACGTATGCGGCGGGGTTATTGTCCACTACGTTGTTTTCTATGGAGCGGGGCAGGGACCACAGCTCAGTAAGTTCAGCTTAGCCACTTGCTCTTTATTTCTTGTAACCTATATAAATTTACTTTTGCAATCTGTTCCTTGCAGATATCACCGTTAATGGTACAAAACAGGAGATCCTTTTGAAGGATCTGATTCCTTACACCCAGTACAGCATGTATGTCAAGGCTGTAGCTCCAACTGGAACCAGTGAAAGCAACGTAAGGCACTTTAATACAAAAAGATTTGGTAAGTAATTAGGTAATTGTTTCTCATGTTGGGGAGTGATGGGAAATGACTTGACTAAGACATAGAAACCCCTAAAATTCGAGTTACACAAATGGCTCACCACCCACCAACGGTTGATGAAAGAAAATGAAGAATGAATGACATTCAGTGGAGATAAACAGTTTACACCACCCTTTTCGTATGACGTTTTTGTTTTGTTTTTGTGATAATTCCAAAAACTTTTTCCCATCATCAATGTGACATCTAACCTCTACAAACTCTATTGAAACTCGTTTTTAAATCTTTTCCAGAGGGGAAGTAAAAATAAACAATTGGAATGATGTGGTTATACATCATATCATGTCCCATTAAAGATAATAGTGATTTGTGTTCAGCAGTCTAAGGCAACATGACAAATGTAGACTTCCTTTGATAGATCTGGACTTTGTCAAAAAACTTTGTGCCATCGGAACCACCGTTTTAGTCCTCTTGTCATCTGTGGGATTATGCTGCGCTATACAGTAAGTGTTTTCTATTTCTGATAAGAAACAAGGCTTGTCATAACATGAGATTGGTGTGCTGTATATTAAATCGGGAGTTTTCCAAGTGAGGTGAAATGAGCCCCAATTAAATCTGCTGTACTAATTTATAGCAACAATTTAAACACTCTTACAGTCAATTCCTGGTATTTGTGCTCTTTCGATTACAATATGATACCAAAGCTCTGGCTAAATAGAAAGCAGTAATTGTGTCATGGAAGTATGTTCTCCACATCTAGACTGAGGGACACATACATGTAATTTGTATGTTGGGGAGGAGCTAAGTTTAGCCTGGGTTGTGCGTGGCAGTTAGAGAGTCTTGCACACTGCGGCTGGATTTTTTGTCAAACTCACATCATCTGTAAATGATAACATTTTTATGGGTAATTTTGTATGATGATTTGAAATAATTATATAAACTGTTTTGGCATCATACTTTGTGGTATGGTGTGGTGTCGTCTGAATTTGAAATATAGATGATTATTAACATTTTACAAAGGAATAAATACCCTCAGATTTTGTTATTGTAATAGCGGGGATTAATTATAAAAGGATACAAATCATGTTCCTTTAACATATAGCTAAAATGAGCTTTTGTTTGTTTCCGGAGCTGCTGCGACTTCCCTGGTAGTCTTTTGCTTGCCTTCCAAATTGAAAACTGCCGATTTTAACAATAACAGCGCATTAAACTACTTAACAAGATATTTCTCCCTCCCTGTCTTAGGTATAGAAAATTCCTGGAGAAGCCTCTTCCGAATCCGGGCCTCAGTTCTGTCGCGCTGTGGCCATCAGGAGGCCATCAAAAGGTGAACTTAGTTGAATAATAATTAGACTAAAGTATTACAGCGCATTAAATTGACAGAGGTGTCCACAAATTAAATATGAATGGTCATCTTAAGCCGGGTACACACTTAGTGATTTTTAACATCTTAACCAGTTTTATGGATATATATATATTGCGAGCGATTTTTTTATTTTTTATTTTTTTATTTTTTTTTTTTTTAGAGACATACGATAATTTGGTCTTTGCTGGCTTTGATACCAAAGGGATTTGAAAACAAAGCAAAGAGAATTACACCTTGTGTTTTTGAAAGAAATAGCTTAATGCTGACACTAAATAGCATCTATGTTGTAGTGCAATAACATTTTACGCAACGCCTTGAACACAAACGGTGCAGCAACATTGGTAGACAGAAAATAGAGCAGTACACAGTTACATATTCTTTATCCTCGGTGAACAACTAATATTAGTGCCGTACTGATGAGCTGTGAAGAGTTCAAAAGTCTCATGGCGTTTCCCTTCAATGCGAAAAGATGAATTGAGAGTTTTGGGTTACGAGAGTGGCCATGGAGCGAATTTAACTTGTATGTCAAGGCACCACTGTACTTTAAATGAAAGTGCTCGGGAGAGACGGTTGCAGCTAAAAAAAAAAAAAATAATGTTAAAAAAAGAACTCGACTGTGACTCCATGTTTTTTCAGTGCTATTAATGACCACAACAATCTATCTCAACCCACCTGGTCTGTCAGGGGATGTTCCCTTTCCGACTATTCAGCTATCCATCGGAAAGCCTCTGCGCACGCGTGTCCATGGAGGAATCCCGACTAACTTCCACCCCTGGTTCCCATCTCGACCCAGCCGGCGGCCCCCTGGAGGAATACAGCGGCCCTGCTTTTACTGCAAAACCTGACGCACGCAACGAGAGACCTGATGACCTCGAAGAGATATTCACTCTGTCTTCTTCCAGAGAATGCTCAGCACTGCTCCCTGAGAGTAGCGGTCAATTAAGCCCGTACCGGAGCCAGGGTTCTATAGAAAGCCCGACCCAAAGTACTGGGAAAGAATGCCAGTGTCTGCCTCCAGTGAAACATCAGCAATTGACGGCAACATTAGCTATGTATGTTACTGTGCACATGTTTGAGCAAGACCAGGGAAGGTGAGAAAGATGGAAACATCCCATAATATACATTCAAGCTACTATACTATAATTATGTATCATCTGCGTAATATAATGTAATGTGCATGTTGAAATGCATCCCGGAATGATAGTGATAGTGTTGTTGTGCAGTGATAACAGTGCAGTATATTTTATGTATTAACCTGATAAAAGTGTTGAAACACTAATAATACTCCTGGCAATAGTGTCTGGTATAATTGTATTAAAAAGAAATAAATAAATCAATCATGGATTTTATCAAGCTGTCCATTTTATGACCAAAGCAATGTGCTTATCTAAAATAGAAATCTGGGCAGCCGAGCAAAAATGAGATCTACTAATAAAACTAAATTGTAGTTCAATGAAATGGAGTAAAAGTACCATAAAGTAACAATTATGTTGCATTCAAACTACTCAGACAAGTATAATTAATCCCCAAATTTACTTGTAAAGGTAACGCAGTAAATGTAGCACATTGACTACCGAATTCTGTATATATAACAAGTTAAATACATCAAAACATTTTCTTCAGGAGACTCAAAATTGTCCGTATGGCGCGAATGTGGTTGTGAACGGTCGTTTTGTCTGTATGTGCCCTCTGATTGGCTATTGAGGATGACCGGTACAGAAAATACATATATGGCTGAAACCCCAAATGTAGTCACAAGGCTTTGATGGTGATGACATAAAAACGCCTCATCATTATGAATGCTGCAGCTATCCAAGTAAACCGTGAAAAAAGACCACATGAGGACTACTGAAGTTTGTAGGGCTAAACTAAAGACGCTCAGAGAGGCCACAGTTCCTGGTATGTGATGACTGTTATGTATTGAGTATTGACTTTGTTAAGGGAGTTGAGTTCATGTATTAACTACTCCACTGTTGCCCGGGTTACCTGAAAAAAGTGACACAGATTATTCATTTTTAAAACTGAAGTTAGTTCACTGACGACTTCATTTTAAAAACGAACCGAGTTAGATTACGGGTTACTTCCAGTAGTTACATTCAGCAGCTGTCGAGCGGCAGTAATGGCACTTAGCCGCAGCCCACACATTACTTGGCAATCGGAAGAGAATGACATCAACATGAACCAATAACTTAAATATTAGTGCGTCGCTTGAAGCTACATTAAATGAGCTGAGTGGCCCAGATTTCACATGCCAAATAAGTACTTAAAGATGTAAATAAGCGCCGACACTTTGAACTTTTTTTCTTTGCTGAAGAATGGGCGATAGCAGACAATTATGAAAGTGCAAGAGTGCCACAATTAAATAAATAATTAAAACATGTCATGGAGTATTTAAGTACTTCAGTATTTATTTATCTTGTCATTTTCTCTGTTTTACTTTTGGGGGGAAATAGTAACACAAATTACTTGTTACTCCAAAAAAGTGGCCAATAAGGAGAGGCGTACTGCCATCACTGGATACATTTAACAACTTCAAATTTTACCAAGAATATTTGTCCTATTTCTAGTCAAACGTAAGCTGATTACACTTAAAATAAGACTCATTACCTAAATCAGCGCCGCGTCAAACTTAACTTTTAGAGGGCCGTTATTATGACTGTGACCTTATAAATGTATAATCAGCTCATATTACAGCATTATTTACAATATAAACACAAAAAAACTGATGGATAACTACAACTCCAAATCCAATGAAGTTGGGATGTTGTGTTCAACATCAATAAAAACAGAATACAATGATTTGCAAATCATGTTCGACCTATATTTAATTGAATACACTACAAAGACAAGATATTTAAAAAGCTTGGACAGGGTCGTGTTTGCCACTGTGTTACATCACCTTTTCTTTTAACAACATTTGAACATTAAGTATCTTGTCTTTGTAGTGTCTTCAATTAAATATCGGTCGAACATGATTTGCAAATCATTGTATTCTGTTTGTATTTATGTTTAACACAATGTCACAACTTCATTGGAATTGGGGATGTGGTTTTAAAATACAAAGTCAAGGAAACTATTCAATTGAACTGTTCAACTATTGTTGAATTTATTTTTTTTTAAAACTGGTTCAATAACAAAAAATGCTTGCAATCTCTCAACATTATTACAAGTGAAGACTATTTGCAATTTTGGAACAGATTTTTGCAAAAAAACATGACGTAGACGAACATGATTTGTTTTCGTGGGGCACATCTGGACCCCGGGCCACATGTTTTGACACCCGTGACCTCAATTACAACATGTTTTTTGATCCATTGTTTATTTGTTTAAAGCTCATTTTCTTGGTAAGAGTTTTTGCAGTGTACGAGGCACTCTGAACTACAAGGAGTTTCATAGAGAGACTCCAGACCGAGACTTTTTAATCTGTCTGGTCTGGTTTTGGTGATGGTTTCCCAACCCTGGTGGAAGGGGTCTAGCTGTCTCTTATATGTGCCTAATGTAGGTTAGGATGTATCGATTCATCAACCGTGATAAAGGAGTCAGTGGCTTCGAAGTAATACTCTGGTTCTTGACTACCATCGCCGTGGCGGTCTTCATCTGGATGTGGACGATTTCCCCGTCCACTTGCCCTACGCGCGTGAGCGAGGAGGCCGTCGCCCGTCTGAACGGCACCGAGCACCTGCCGACGTCGGCCTTTGTCGACAAGAACGTGCACAGGGTGCACGTCGTCGGCATGTTCAGGAGGGACGCGGTGCAGCAGCTGCGTTGTGTCTTCTGCTGCCACGGCTTCTTGTCCAAACCGGGCCTGGCGAGGGTTCTACCGCGTACCCGAGACTTCGGCTCGCCCTACGTCTACAGCCTCCTGTGTCGGGTGCCGCTGGACTGCCCGGTCACGCGTGTGGTGGCCCTCGGAGTCGGTGAGGGGAACCTGATGTGGCTGCCCATACAATGAAAGAAAAAAAAGTTATATGAATGTATATTGGTGGCGAATGATTCAATTGTGGTAAACTGACGAAATTTCCCCTCTTCTGCTCAGTTAGCGAAAATGCTTGGAAAACCACCACATTTGTTGTTCATGTTCATTTGTTAGTTAATGTTACACTGCACGTGGACCGGGTTGGACTGCGAATAGCGAAAATCCGCCCATTATAATGAAAGAAAAAAACGTTTTTTGTTTGTTTTTTTTAAACCCCCAAGATTCTTGAATAAGTGGCAATAACCTGCTCATATCCATTTTTGGGGTTGGTTCCTTCCCAAAAAAGAAAACCAAAATTAAATAAATGGAAACGATTTGAAAAAAATCTAAATCTGCAAATATCCGCGGGTGCACGCGGGGGTCCACTGTACACCTATTCGTTATGTAAAGGTAAACTCATTTCTTGGTGTCCAGTTGACGTGGTTTGAACTGTCTGTCTTTAAATGACAGTATTAACTGAAGGTATATATTTATAGCTTTAAAGCAATTTTCTTAATTGCCTAAAGTTTTCTAACTCCCCCAAAACCCAACTGTGATAGAAAAAATAAAAAAATGCTCACCTCAAATAAATTGTAGACAGAATAAAACACAACTGATTTTGAGGTTGCATTGAAAAACTCAATTCTGTACCACTCAAAACATCCATCCATCCGTCCGTTTTCTGAGCCGCTTCTCCCCACTAGGGTCGCGGGCGTGCTGGAGCCTATCCCAGCTGTCATCGGGCAGGAGGCGGGGTCCACCCTGAACTGGTTGCCAGCCAATCGCAGGGCACATAGAAACAAACAACCATTTGCACTCACAGTCATGCCTACGGGCAATTTAGAGTCTCCAATTCATGCATGTTTTTGGGATGTGGGAGGAAACCGGAGTGCCTGGACAAACCCCACACAGGCGGGGCCGGGGATTGAACCCGGGTCCTCAGAACTGTGAGGCTGACGCTCTAACCAGTCGTCCACCGTGCGGCCCGCTCAAAACATATTTAATATATTTTAGACATTACACAGCAGCTGTAGCAATGGAATTGGAAGCGAGCAACAGATAAATAAAATGATACGCTAAATCCACAGCCTCAAATGACAGGAATGTAATGATACAAATTAAATATTAAACATAAATCATATTTTTAAAAATGCTAAATATTGCTGCAACGCAAACAACCCTGTTAATGACCAAATGAACAACATAACCTACAGTGAAGCATGGTGGCATCCTATATATTATATTAGTGGTTCTCAAAGTGTGGTATCCCAAAGAATATGCCTAGACACAGTTCAGTTGTATTTAACTTTTTAGTACATACTTACGGCAATACACTTGTACACTGATGTCAAAGTGAAATTACAGGACTATAAGCCACACAAAAAAAAGATGACTTATGATAATTTAACCCTTAAAAATAAATAACTCAGACAGAGCACTGCACTTACTGACTGGCCACATCAAAAAATGTGTTCCAGGCTGGCTGGTGGACAAATGTAAAGCTTAATTCACATTTCAGATGATCTGGCAAGACGTGTTGTTGTAGATGTAGATGTCTGGAAGGCTGGAAATACCAATGCATGCGATGTGCTGTAAACATGAGGCCGCCTGAATCTGATGAGAATCACAAACATGCACTGCTTTCGCACACATTTCCTATTATCCTGCTTAAGTGATGCCCCCTTGTGCTATTTTAATGCAACTCCATGCTGTATTTTATGTTTACAGTATTTTAGCACACACTCCATTCAAGCATAAAGACAAATAAAAATATTTTAAAATTCAATTAATTGAGGTTGTTTTAAGATGAAAGGGGGCTAGGGGGGGAAACCCTAGTAAATCACCCCATAAGATGAAAGTGATATGTTTGATGGGGTTTTCATTTCTTGTAACTTGTATGAGTGGTCTCAGATTATCATCTGTCTTTCATATAGGTAATTTTGGTACATTCTCTTCTCTTTGTAGAATCTCAAAAAAGGAAGTTGTATTTCAAGTGTGGTCTACAGTGTTCCAGTTTACATATCGGTACACTCATATGTTCCAGTTTTCAATGATTGAACTTTCTACTGTGTTGGTGTCACCACTGGGCTCATGGTATTTTTGATTGACAATGAAGTGAGGATAAGCGGTACGGAAAATTAATGAAGGAATAATAATTTAAAAAAAAAAGAAAAAGTTAGTCATTTTCCAGTTTGCTAAATATATGTAAACGTTTATGATTTAGTTTGTATTTGTGAAAGTACTTGCACAGAGGGGAAATTGACGCACATTATGCTAATACAGAACTTGCTTCAAAACTAGAATAGTTGAAGTGAGCAGAGGGCTTCATTTAGTCAGGCAACTATAGATTAAGGCTAAAATATAAGATTATAGATTACAAGCCATTTTGGATTTTCACGACTCACGTTTCAATTCTGTGGCCCCACGCTGCAACACAAGCACCAAGACAACACTTGAAAATCATAATTTCCTTTTGTGACTCATCTAATGACAAAAAAAATAAATAAAATTCCAAACAGCGCCCAGAAAAAAACACACGACAGATAAGATCACATACATTAGGTGCTACTCGCCAGCAGGTGTCAAATAAGTACAATAAGTGGTAAAATAATGTCAGTACTATTGATAAAATGCTTTTTAAAAAAATGCAGTCCTGTGATTACCATACAGAAAATTCACACGATTATATTAAATTGAAATATACACAATCTTTACAAATACGATTTAAAAACTGCCGAAATATCAGCAATATAAATTCGATTTAAAAACTGCTGAAATATCAGCAATATAAATACGATCTGTTATGCTCTGAATCTGCAATAGTTGAACTGCGGCACACCGAGGGATTACTGTACTGTATAATATGTTGAGATTATCTTTATAAAATAAATACATAAATTCTGACCAGTGGATTATAGATTATTTTGCGAGGCTGTTTCCTGGCCCAGAGCGTATCTTCGTTTGAGACACTTCTGCTGTTTGAAGATTAAAATAGCTGCCAGAGCAGTGGCAATTACCACGCCCAAAACGCCACCTGCAACAATAGCTGTGCACAATATAAAACAGATTTAATATACATTTCTTTTGTCTACCAAAAATACAAAATAATGTTTATATCGAGCAATACCTGCAACATTGTCCTTGTTCTCCAAGAAGCTCGTGTGTTTCCCTTTTGTAAAAATGGCTGAGTTCATGTCTTGGGCAAGCTCTTTTAAATATTTCAAGTCGAGTTTGGAACCACCCTAAAAGACAAACTTAATATTATTCTTGATCGTGTTTAATTAAGGTACCACTTGATCATATACTGTAATAGCAAAAGAATGACATGAAAAGTAGTACAAAAACATTCATCAAAAAAGTCTGTCACCCGGCGACGTGCGAACATATTAAACATGCATGTAACGTGTTGAGAGTCGTACGTGTTTGGGCTTGGTTTCTAACTCTTCATCCTTGATATTGTCACCTGGTAGGGGGGAAAAAAAGGAAGATATAATTACATAATAGGTGCATCTCAATAACTTTGAATATTGTGGAAAAACTCCCAAATTTACAACTCTACATATTAGAATATTACTTAATATATGATCATGTTTCCATATACTGTAGAAAAAAAAAAAGCAAAATGAATGAGTTTCACTTTTTGAATTGAACTAGTGACTTTTGGACATGTATAATCAAAATAGAAAAATAAGGTACTCAGATTCTAATACTGAATTTATAATGGGGACCAAGTATTACCGTCATCGCCATTGTCCTGGTTATAGCCTGATACATCAATGTCTTCGGTAGCATCACAAAACTAATTAAATGAAGGGAACAATGGTCAAGAAATAAGACATCTGGTGGAATAAAGAAATGCATCATGTCTAAGTAGCAAGAACCCCTTATGTCAATGTCAATCACAGACGCACATATCAACAAACAAAAGTATTTGGCACCATCTCGTGGAATCTTCGTGTTGTTAGGTTTAATTGATTGGTGTTTTTTCATCTGTGTTTGAGATCTCCTGTTTTGTTCAGTCCTTTTATGCAACTCGTGCACACTGTAAAACTTAAGTTTGTTTTTGCCTCCCCCCCCCCCTGATGCAGCTACTCATGGCCCATGTGGTCTACTTTACCATTACATTTTGCTTGTATTCTCCAACATTTATTTTTATGTCTAAATGTCAAAAGGTGAGCTTAATTAAATTTGTTGTAAAGTGCTCTTGTGCATATTTCTTTGCCATGAATGACGTCACGTCACTTTGTGCTAGCAATTTATTTAGGCTCACATGCTAGCTAAAACTGTTAATAAGCCGCCTGTGTTCGTGGCTTGTTTATGTCAAATGGTTTAACTACTGAATTCAGTCGTTTATGTAACGTGGGTTCCTGATTGTGTACGTGCTAGTTGCATGGTGTTGATGCTTTATGATCCTTTGTTGCCTGTGCTTCTGATTTGCGCTCCCTTCCAGTGCTCGCACAGCAACAACTACAGGACACTTCTGATGACTAAACGTGCATGCATGACAGTGTCTACAAAGACACACGCCCATGGGAATTAGTTGCTTGGTGTGGCCTCACTCGCCCAATTGCTATACACAACCTTTATTTCAATCACATCACATTTATGTATTTGAGGTATCCTGTTGATAAAAGCTGTTGTCCTCAAACAGACCATCAAGATGGTGCACCACCCCCACATTGGGGACTGCGTGCTTGCAAGCCCGAAAACCTGGCCAACTCCTTCACCAGATATCACTCCCCTGGACTTTTTTCTATGATGATATTTTAAAAAGTACATGGTACATACATACAGGGAAAAAAAAAAAACATTCAAACTCCCATTCACACCTAAGGACAATCGTCAATGAACCTGCCATGCATGTTTTTGGAATGTGGGATGAAACTGCTGAAACCCACACAAGCATGGGGAGAACATGCAAACGCCACAGTGAGGTCGGAGCTGAGATTCGAACCCCCAACCTCAGAACTGTGACGTGAACGTCCAAGCTAAAGCGCCATGTTGGAGAGAACTTTTGACTTCATCGTGGATTCTTGAACTACCCCCTACCCCAAAAAAAAAAAAAATTACATATGTATTGCCAGTCTATTATGGAAATTATCTTCAATAACGCTCAGTGTTGATTGATATCCTCATCTAGTTGTTATCCAAACCATTATCTTAATTGTGTTAGTTGGTCTGGAGCTATTTCATCTATTTCGGTTTGCTTATTTCGCGAGACGAGAAAATGTTTTATGATTAAGTAGTTCGGCAGCACTATAAACCAATGAATAATACATATTTAAATTCATGCGGCACAATTTAGTAAAAAAACCCAAAAAACTAGCATTTCAGATGTGAGACGAATCTGCGAGTGCGGAAATAAGGCGTTTAAAACGTCTCCGAGTCAAGCGTAAATCAGGCTTACCGATTTTTCCACTGTGAATAAGGAGACCAAAAATAAAGTCGTTAATATTTTCCTCATGTCTTCTGTTCGGAGCACAAATATTCCTATCCTTTCTTTGTCGTTTTCACGTCGACACTGAACTCGCATTTTTATTTTTTTTTGCCTAAGCCACACCCCCCCAACACACCACGTGACCACTCAACAAAACGAAAACATTCAAACGAAACCGCAAGCAAGCCTTTTAAAATTATGTGCTCTAATTTCAGTAACTACATATTTGGCTCGTGGAAAAGAAAAAATTGTAAATTATTAAAAACACAGAACAGGGAGGACGCTACCACTCGGCCAGCATTTTGTGGGTGGCACTTTCGATAGTGCCACGGGTGTCCCAAAATCTCAATTTCTTCAAGTTGCTCAAAAAATACTTTTAGGTCCCGAAGGCCCATGACCTAAATCCATAACCCTAGCCTTCCTCACGCCCCTTTAATTTATTTCACTAGATAAATATTTTGTCACACCAAAACCACATTGTTAATTCAAGACTGTCCATAGGTGTGAATGGTTGGTTGTCTATGTGACCGGCGGTGGGCTGGTAACCAGGCCAGGGTGTACCCCTCACCGAAAATCAGATGGGTTGGGCTCACGTTCACCTGCAACCTGAAGGAGTACAAGTGCTACATAAAACAGATTTTAGTCAAAACAAAGACAAAAATGACAAAATGCAGGTCAGGTGTTAGAAGAACAGTTTAATCATACATAGTCACAATTCTGCCTCCCAAAAAATGAGTTTGTTTTCTTCATTTAACAGCTGGAAATGTACATAAGGCCACCTGAAAATGTACATGACTTTTGACAGTGTGACAAAACTCATATGTTCATATTTATATAATTGACAATATTTTACAATGCTTTTTTGCTTACAAGGTTGTAGCCGTTCCAAAATACAGCACTTTTCTGTACAAAAATATGTTTCATATCCTGTGTAGTCAGTAGACAACTAAAGGCAGCCTCTGATTTTGAGGATTTTTTTGTTTTTAAATCCTTATTGTCTTTTAAAAGTGTCACACATCAGAAAGACTATCAACAGTGGATGTTACAGCAGCTCCAGTACAAATAGAGGCTGACCTTTTCCCATAGATTTTAAAAAACAAAATTACATGCCAGATTGAAGCCTTAAAAATTATTTTTTCTTTCAAATAACACTTGCTCAAATAAAACTGTATACATATTCAAAGGGGGGAAAGGAGTGATGAATATACACACACGTCAAAATGCACACTTTTAGCCTTTTTCTCCCCACTAAAATGTAGAAGACATCCCATTTACAGCATAAACAGTTACAAATGTACAACTGTACAGAGGGAATAAAAGCATCACTACAAGTTTGCAAGGCCTGTCAAACACCACTAGACATTTTTTTCTCACTTTAGCTAATAATAATTATAATAATATTCTTACACTTACCGACTGCACATATACTACATATTATTCTACAATTCAAAGAAGCCATCACTACGAGTATTACAGGACAGTTGTATAAGTTTAGATGGCCCCACCGGCATCCAATCAAAAGAGTTAAAAAATACAAACTTTGGAGCATTAAAAATCCTACTTAAAAATCCCTTCGTCCAATTCCCAGTATTTAATTCCATCTCATGTACAACGCTGGGATAAAGCTCCCCTTTACAATTTTGATAATTCTAACGATGGTGGGGTGGGGCATTAGTCCATCACAGCGACCCGAAAGCAACAATTAAGAATCACACATAAGATGCTACACTAAACTACTTTTTAAGCGAGAGATGATTATTTAGTACATAAAGTTAGCTCAGAGCAGTGTTCATTTCCTACTTAAAAGACACTAAAAAAGATTAAGAGGAAAAAAATTAAAACCTTCCACAGCATGCCGCCAGTGCCTCTCACCACATCATTGAATCTGCGCTATGATAGTTTCAATTAAAACCAAGCCCTTCTATAACTTTATAACTTCTCTTGTTAGTACCTGTTAAATCAACGAATGGAAATGGAGAGCCGCTTTAGGCCCAGCCAGTCTGTCTGTCTTTGGGTACCAAAACAGTAGCTGCTGGCCGACAAGGTAAACATGGTAAATCGCTCTTGCTGTAGAAAAAAGGGAGGATGCGATGGAAGGGGGGTGAGGGAGGCAAGGCAAGAAAAAGGCCCCATTTAAAAATCTACCACAGAGTTGTCCCCCCAATTTAGGCGAGCAAAAAGGTCTTGATAAAGACCTGTGGCACCTCACACATATTTGTATTCGCCTGTACCTTGCTGTTTGAAATCAACAGCATGGGGATACTATTGTTTCAACTCTACATGGGGTCATATATAAATATCAAATTTCCTGGACTTAGACAATGTCTGTCGGTTCAAAAAGCAAATGGAATTTTGTCACTCAGTTTTTAGCTTTAATAGGTCACTTGCTGGTATGAATTGTAAGAAGTTTCAGCAAATGTTTTTTTTTTTCTACAAAGAATTTACAAGGTAAAAAAAAATTTAAATGTACAATATGAAAACCAGTCAAATACATCAGTTACATAATTAACAATGGCCTTGTGCTTTACCCCAAAAAATAAGCCTGCTGACTTATGCTGCTCATGGCGAGGGCTGGGGGCCCAGATGGGACCTCACTAGGGGTGGCACAGTGGCAAATGTCAGTTGTCACAGCGTTTTAGGGTAAAATTGACTTGTCTTTTTTTTCCTTTTGGTAACTGCCCTGCAAAAAAGGGGTTGAGAAAAGATCTTAATATGCTGAGAACCTGCACCTCATTTTTGGGGGGATCCATGATGTCAGCGTTGACTACATCAGGCCATTTGTGGGGCCGCCTATGGGACCCAGCTCAGACCCGCTCTTCATGTAGTACTTTTCCAGTTTAGCCAGAATGTGTTTCCCGTAAGTGTACTTGCGCAAGGTGGCAATGTGAGGCCGGATCTAGGGAGGAAGCAAAAAAGGTCAAGAAGTTATTTTGATATTCAAGTCAATAACTTCATCAAAATACAAGATAGTTATAATTTTCGGCCCATGTAAAATTTAGATCTCAAATACTGTTTCAAACAAAATTTTAACACTGTCTATTTAAAAGTGACCTGACCTGCGCACTAACATCTCTGCGGAAGATGTGGTGCAAAGTTTTATGAATTCTCTGTTTCCCCTGGCCGGATATTTTCAGACTGTGTTAAAATGCTAAATTAAACATTAGCTGTGCAGTAATTTATAGTGGCAATAGGGGCACGTTCTAACTGAGGAAAACAAACTATAATGCACTCATCCACCCTTTACCACCATGCCTACCTTGTGCATGATGATTTTACGCTGAGCAGGTTCAGCCATGTCTATCATTCTTTGGACAACGTAGTTGGCGTACTGGTCCTTCATCATCGTGTACAGGGCGCTGTGGGGGCCATCCTTCTGGCAGCACACCTCATCGATCAGCAGAGCTCTCTCGGCACGTGAGGAGTGGATCACGCACTTCTCCACAACGTTACTGACAGGCAAAAGACGTGACAATTACACAGTAATTAGCGCTTTGAGGCCAAGCCACACCCATAGATTTGGACACAGCTCAACTCCACTCTTGCCACGGAAATGGGAACTAACTAACAAAAAGGAGTGATTTCATAGTAATCTGTATTTAATTTCTTGCACACAGTGGATAATTAAAAGTTAAAAAAAAAAAAAGGGAAATACAGGGTATCCCAAAAAAGTGTGACATCATTTCATAGTCTAATAACAAACCTAAGTTGAATCAGGTTTTTTTCCCCCTCTGGGTCCCAGTACACCAGGTACCACTTGTTTTTACATGCAGCTAAATTTCAGGCTAAATTAAATCAGTGTCTTCATGAATGACTCTATGCCAATCGGTCGGTGGGGACTGTTGGGAAGGGTGGGGGGCTAACTTTGGCTTTTTTTGTTTTGTTTTTATCCAGGATGGGGCCGGTGCATCACGTTATACCTTGCAAATTTGTGTTGGCTAAGTAGGAGGACTTTTCCTCGCACTTCTGCGACTATCTTGCTCTTGTCTTCTGGTCTGCCGTGCTCCAAAACATGCTGAATGACGTAGTTACCATACTGATCCTGGTGGGGAGGAAGACGACAAATGCCCACGATCAACGATTTTGACAGAAGTATTACATCTGACACTCGTGCACTACATCGGTATGAGGTAATCATGCAAGGTCACAATGGAAGATAAATGAGACACCCCCAAGTTAAATATGATGTCATCAGTGCAGAAGGTCAGACAAAACAGATCCTGATGGTTTGCAAAAAGGACTGAGCTGTCAACAGAACCAGCAGCATCTTTGCCCTTTCGGAAATGGGTGATAGACAGTTATGGGTATGAATTAGGTGTGAGCGGAAGGGAGACAACACCACTCGGAAGTGTTTTAATTAAAAAGTAGTAATTAGATGAATGGAGGCTGTGACTGCCAACCATCTTTTAAATTTGCTCTCAAATGCATTTCCTGTCAATCTGTTCCACTTGAACGTGTAATTTTGCACCAAAGTTTAATTTACAATCCAATTATTTAAAACTCAAACAACATTTGAAGTCTTTGGGGAGCATTTATCAAACAAGTAAGATTAGGAACACCAGATTAAACAGGAGACGCTGTGGGCAAACGAGGACCAAGAGACAGAAGAGAAGCCTTGTGAATCTTCTGTGGCATTGAGTGAGAAAGGGGAAAGTCAAGGAAAAAAAGGCAGATTGGTAGATTAGGGACCCATAAATGTTGGGAGCTCCATCTATTTTAATATTAAAATCATTAGAAGAGGGAAGAGAAGAGGGGGCGGGGGGAAACGTGGACATCTTTTAGAGAGAGGCAAATTGCTCTGACCTTGAACAGTGCATCACGGGACACTGTATAATATGTTTTGGGTGTCATCTCCAATGATACGCCTTGATATTTCTGGATGGGATAGGTGAGGGGGGGTGGGGATGTTTCAATATTCACATGTCAGATGTAATGAAGGCTAACAGCACAAATACATTCATTGTTTACATTTATCAAACACCAACGAGGAGGCTAAAATATGAAATGTTGGAAACATGCACATACACAAGCACGTAACGAGGATGAGTCACAGTTCTGGAAACAAACAAACAAAGAAATGCACCTGCAATTTAACCTGAGTTTAATAAGGTGGACATCCTTACCTGACCCAGCTGCTCAGAGTGCTGATGCAGCTCTTCCAGTATTGGCAAAGTCTGCTCCTGGGTGCAGTGCTCCAAAATCCTTTGGATTACTCTACAGCCATAAGGGTGCGTGGAGAGGACAAAAACCTGCAAAAGCAGCAGTAGGATAACACGATTAATTTTTTTGTCACGAAGAATTAATTTTTTTGCGGCTTCCATAGTTCAAAGCGCATCCCCGCTAACATCTTTCGCTCTTTCGCTGATGTTTGTATATATATATATATATATATATATATATGACTTCACTTTAGATGGGTATGGGTAGGCACTTCCTTACAGATGCCAACCTGGTTGTATTCAAACTGTCTCCTTGCATGCAAGTTGTGATTCAATTGTCTCATTTTCTCTCAAAGTGCTTGTCCTGTCTCTTGTCTATTAAGGGATTTTTTTGGTGCTTGTGACTGACATGTTAAATTGTTGAACATTTTAAATGTTAGTTTATGAAGGATCATGTTTACATACTGTGCATGTTTTGACAAAAGGGACTCCCCCCCAAGAGGATGCTTATTTTCATGTTACTGTGTCTGTGAAGAAAAAAATCCATACTTCCACTATTCTCTATTGTAAAAATAGGTCAACGCTTGTTTGGCGACAGGCAAAATAAAGAAAATCTCACTAGGGAAGGGAAAAAAAAAGCGAAACTTGTTTTGAATAATGTTATGGTCATTTGCTTTTTCTTTAAGGCAGAGGAGAGAAGTAGTCAAAATCAGAAATCTGATTTTATTGGAAAAAAAGACCATATTGCCTACCCCTATCAATACATTTGTAGTATTACACAAAACAATAACTACATTTAAAACATTGCACCTTAATATGTACCATTACCAGTGTTTGGCTGGTTATGTGTAAAGCTAAACAAACAAGAGAAAGACAGAATGTATTCATGTTTGAGGTATGGCTCAGGTTATTCTAAGCGGACTACACAGCCGGCGATGAACTGAGGCAAGGCTCCTGTTAAGAGTAGAGGCTGCGATTTGCGAAAACGTCAAAACTTCATTGAAATTAATTGAATACACATACCTGGCCTTGGAAGGCATCTATAATGAACTGTAGGGCTTGAGGCTGGACACACTCAATGCACTTCTGCACCACATGGTTTCCGTTCTGGTCCTTCACACACTTTAAAACATGGCCATCCAGCTCACGAACAATGTCACTCTGAAACCAAAATCGATTGAACGGGAAAAGCTGAGACCTTTCAAAATGATATTACCGTGTTGAAATAAAGGCCTGGAGTTTGTTGGGATGAAAACAAGTATTGCAATAAAACGAGGTAAACTGATTTTAAAAAAAATCTCACTTACAATTACCTGCTGGTCAGAAGAAATGGACTCCAAAGCTTTCTGAATTACTCTGCACCCATACATCTGTAAAGCCAGCGGGAGGACATGGCCACGGATTCGAGTTGCCAAAGCCAGCTTCTGGTCTGCACTTCCAAACTGCAACACAGAAACCACAGCATCTAAATCTAATATGACAACTCTACACATCAAGTCCTCATTAAAATCACCCCTCAGAAAACGTAGTCTACCCCTACCTCAAAGAACTTCTGGATGACATAGTTCCCAAACACATCAGTCATCAGCTGGTATGCTGCTTGTAGAATCTCTCCGAAAACCATCTGTCTCTCAGCAGGACTGGCTCTCTCGAGCTTCTGCTGAATGAATCTGTGAGGAGAGATTTAGGAAATGCCGCCAAAAAATAATCTACGTCAAACCCTTTGTTGTGAAGGAAATAGCTGGGCAGCAATTATTAAATCAGACAGCAAATTTCCTCAACCTTGACCCATGCTGATCTTGAGAGAACTCCACCATGTGTCCAGGGAGGTCTCTGAGCTGGAGGTTCGGGAAGCGGTTGTTCCTAAAGTCTTCCAGGAGGCGGCTGCGGCCGGATGGCATCACGTCCGAGCGGCTGTAGCGGGGCCGAGATGGTGGGAAGAGCTGGCTGCTGGAATTAAATAGGCTGGACGTCCCACCGCCACTGCGGTACTTGGCCTCAGCTCCGGGTGCTGCAGAAATGTAACGCCCGCTTCCATTTGTCAAGCCACCTGGGATTACAGGATAATAGCCATGACCATAAACTGGAAATATGAAGGCCTGCTTTAGCCCCACCCCCTATTCAGATTTTATAATACAGGGTGTGGCAATTTTTTTTACATCATTTTGTAGTTAATATCAATAACACAGCCAATTCTGTCCTAAATTATGTCAAATTGTAACGAGACGTCTGTGTGTAGATTTTAATTCAAGTTTAATGTTAAACTTAAAAGTTGATTTTACTTTTTGTCGAGGGTGATCAATGGCATTCACGAGGAATGCAAAGGTATTTTGTGTTCAAATATGGCAAACACATTCAAATGAGAATGTAAGCGTACATTTTTGGAAAAATTGGGGGGGGGGGGGTAAAATAAAAATAAATAGGGGCAAAAAGGAATGTGTTGTGTGTCATGTCACAAGCGGCAACCATATTGATTTTATGAAGTTTTTTTTTTTTTGTATTTGTAAAACCGGTTATAAAATCATTATTTGGTTGAATTTTTATAAATGTTTTGTTTTTCAACATGAAGCCTATCTAATCTCATTTACCGAGGACGTAGTTACTCAAATATTTAAAATGTCAAATGTTTTGTAACACCCTTTTTTTTTTTGTATTTGTAAAACCGGTTATAAAATCATTATTTGGTTGAATTTTTATAAATGTTTTGTTTTTCAACATGAAGCCTATCTAATCTCATTTACCGAGGACGTAGTTACTCAGATATTTAAAATGTCAAATGTTTTGTAACACCCTTTTTTTTTTTGTATTTGTAAAACCGGTTATAAAATCATTATTTGGTTGAATTTTTATAAATGTTTTGTTTTTCAACATGAAGCCTATCTAATCTCATTTATCGAGGACGTAGTTACTCAGATATTTAAAATGTCAAATGTTTTGTAACACCCTTTTAATACAAAGATAATTATTGCACAGTGGGACCACTAAATTTGAACAGTTTAGTCTCTTATGCAAATTAGCTGATCACAGTCAACGTTGGAAACGCCAACTCAGTTGTGAATCACAGCCTCTTATTAGTTCCATGACATCAAAGAAATATGCTCTCACCGAGGTGAAGGCTGGAGGAGGACCCGTGAGAGGAGGGCAGAGAAGGAGGGGGAGTGAGAGGCGAATGGCCGGGGGTGAGTCCAATCGGGCTGGGTGATGAGGAGTAACCCAGGCTGTTGTAAAAGGGCTGGCCGATGGGAGTTAAACTGCTGCTGCCGCGTTTGTAAAGATCAGAACTTGTCAACAGCGAGTCCCTGCGAGACACACTGCTACTTGTAGAGCTCGATACTACCAGGAACAAAGACAGTACAGTACTATAGTGAGGGGACTGTAATAAAAGCAAAAGATAAAACATCAAACAACCTGGGGTTTTGGTCACTGACCTGACGAGCCGAATCCTCCGAGAGCAGAGGCCAGACCCACACCGAGCGAGCTGCCGGTGCTGCTGAAGCCCAGCGAGGAGCTCTGGGGTGCAGGTGGAGCAGATGTATGGGAGAAAAGTGAGCTGCTCTGAGAGGTGTTGGGGACTGACCCGGAGCCGTAGAAGGAACTTGATTGCAAGCCGCTGCTCTGAGGGGGAGCCTGTTGCTGCTGTGGCTGAGGTTGGGGTTGAGGCATGGAGCGGTACATGCCGTTTGCCGGAGGGCCAGACATGTTGCTACCAGAACCCGAGGCAGACACCGCAGCTGCTGGTCAGAGAGCGCAAAGAGTGTGATGAATACAAGCATAATCTGTGTGATTTCGGATTTCGTCACATTTAAGATTGTTTGTATCATGCTGAATCTCAGGCTGATTTGGCTAGTTTAATATTTCTTTTCCCAGATGAAAATGCTTTAAAGAAGGATTTACCTCAAATGATGGCTACCACACATTAATTTCAAATACCACAAAAAAAGTTTAAAATAAAAATACCACAAAACAAGATATGTTGCAATCATCGCCAAGTGAGAGAGTCAAACTGTAAAATGCAGTACAATAGTACCACAATATTGGAGTGTTTTTGTTAATTTATTTATTTTATTTTTTTAATATTCTCGGTTGAGAATATAAATAACTCAATAATTTACCATACATCCATATATTGACTATGTTCTATTCTTACCAGCCTGTGCTGCTGCAGGATTGATGAGGAGGGGAGTCTGGACTAAACGAACTGGCCCACCGAGGCCAGTCCGAGCGCTAGGGCCCATCACTAGGGCCCCGGTCTGGTCATAGTAAGCTGCAGGGGCCAGCACCTGATAACCTGAGAAGGGAAAGCAAATTAGTCTGCCAACTAACTGAAATGTAAGATGTCTTTTGTATGCCCTGGTGGTAAGAGGACATGCACCAACCGGGCATTCCTGTGTATGCCAGTGCGGGGTTTGCAGCAGCAGCTGCTGCAGCCAGAGATTCCTGCTGACTTTGTTGACCTTGCCCAGGTGTTAGAGGACGCTGGTTGTTTCCTGTCCGCATTACCTGGTGGCATGAAGGATAATGTCATCAACACACCGTGGTAACTTATCCACAAAGCAGAACTATTTTAAAACTGCATTCCAAGGAATAGTGCGAAGGAGCTTTCGAATCACAGCTTTTTCATTTTTACAAGGTAACCAGCTCCCTAAGGCAATAGTCTGTGTTAGCTATGGTATGTTTCCTGCTGTTGCATTTGAAGCCTACAGTGCAGCTGTATTGTGCAAGCTCTTTCAGCCTCTTGCCATGGGAGTCACTAGTGCAGAGCAAGTGAAAGGTATAATGAGCACATTACTCTTACCTGAGGTTGGCCTGGCCCTGGTCCCTGATTGGATGCTTGCTGATTAGCAGAGTGATTGGCAGTAGATGCGGCCTGTTGCTGGAAAAGATTGGCTGGGTACACGCCCCAAGGAACACCATAGTATTGCGGTGGAACCACTGTGGGCCCTGTAGGGAAGGAAAAAAAACACATTGTAGTACGTTGATGTTGGTAACTGCTCAAAAGGTTGGAAAAACATATACATGTGAAGAATTTGAAAATATCAGACAAGGTGTGTCGTGATCACCAGCAAGAGTAGCTGCTGCTGCCAACCCTGCTGCAGTGTATGGATCAGCTCCAGGGGGCGCAGCATTGATGATGTAAGGGTTTGGCACAAATGCAGGAGCAAGACCAGCTAAAGTGAAGTGAAAGGGGGGAAAAAAGATGAACAGGTAAATTGCAGTTTTAAAAACAAAATAATAATAATAATAATAAAAGCTCTTGAAACCACTAAACTATATTAAACTTCACTACAGTACAGTCATGTGTCTTGTGGTTTCCCCCACCAGGTGTTTAGAGGGGGATAACAATACTGTAGCTGCATCAGCTTCATACATAATATGAGCTCATGGAAACTGAGGGCATGAAACTTGCCAATGACAGAAAATAAACACAGAGATAATAAAATGTAATTCTACCAGCCAGTATAATCTACTTATTTATATTGGCACTTGTTTTCTTTCCTTTTCATTCATAACATGAAACAAGGCGGTTATTTGTCTGTCCAGCAATTAGCGGACGCCATCATCACAATGTGTGAAAAATGGCACGCAGTTACACCTTCACCAGGTTTTCTGTAAGAAGCAAAGGGCTCTTATTGTTGGATGTTCTGTTTGGACTTACATGTGCCTACTTTGTGGGATCTCTATATAACGAATAAAATGTGTACTGTTCCAGAGCTCATCCCTTGGCGGAAATAAGGCCTAGCGTCACACTTTAGTTATTATATTTCTAGTTTGGTTCCCCACCGGATAACAAAAGGCAGTCTTGTAAAGCTCAGTTTCTTTGGTGCCCTTCGCAATAAACAACAAAAATGGCCATCATACTTAACTGGACCAAACTGAATTGCTCGGCAGAATCAGGGATTTAAAAATCTTATATGGCAACATTGAGAAATATTATTACAGTATATCCTGTTAAATAACTTACCAAGGTGCTGCTGCTGAGCTGCTGCCAGGGCATACTGTTGCTGCTGGGCTGCTGTGAGCTGCTGAACAGTCAGGGGATTTGACCTCTGGAATAACTGGAAATGGACCAAAGAGCTTTAGAGCCTGTTCCAAACTTAAAATTAAGAGTGCTTCATTTAAAAACAGACCTGCTGCTGAGAGCTGTAGTCAAACAATCCAACTGGGGTTCCGGAGGAGTCCACCTGAATCTGGTTGCCTGCATATTCAAACTGGAGGGATTCCACACCGGCTTGTTGCTCCATGCCACCCATGTTCTGGGCTTCCTGGTTCTGAAAGTCATCCACCGGACCTTTGCTGTGGTTCTGTTGTTGTAGAGCATGAGCATGAGCATGAGCATGAGCATGTGCATGTGCATGTGCATGAGCATGGGCATGGGCATGGGCATGAGCGTGGGCATGGGCATGGTGCTGGCTCATCATCTCCAATCCTGTCTGGTTAGGGCCCATCCTCTCCACAGCCTCAGTGGGAGAAGCTTGCCGGCTTCCCGGAGTTGGACTGAAGGGCACACGTAAGTTAAGTTAGGAAATTAGTCTTCAGGGTTCAGTTGTAAATATTACAAGCCAATCAATAAGTTCAAAATGTTTCCAACGTCCTATAAAACATACTTGAAGTCTTTGCAGTCTCTGTCCATGCCATTTAGTAAACTTCTTCCATTGGCCTTCGCAGGATCACTGTCATCCCCCACCTTCATCTCTGGGCTCTTGTCTTCCTCAAAAGGAGACACTTTCTCTGGGCCATCATTCTTCTCTCTCCCGTCCTGATCCGTATCGCCTCCACCCTGCATCATTAATAACACAAGCTAAGTCGAGCTGCCAGTAAAGGTTAAATTTATGGTTCCGCCAATACCAGTACCAGGATCAGAGCCAATACAGTAGGTCTGTACTCTGGGTGGTCTCCTTTTTTGTTTTGGTTCATTTATGAACAAACAGGTTCTGTACAACTGGGCTTAAAAAGTTGCAGCTTGAATAAATGACAATCCTAGCACTCGTGTTTTTGTTTTTTTTCCTCACCTCATCTTTTCCACTCCACCACCCAACTTAAAACATTACTTTGTGTAATACTATATTAAGCTACGGCTATTCCATAAGGCAATATCTTTCTACCTTAGGATAATTTTGGTGCATTATGACCTCTGAAAAAAAAATTATAAATATATATATAAAAGAATTTTTTAAAAAATATATTTTTTTTCAGCCGATACCAATTAGCTGAAAATTATTCAGCCCCAATTTCCGATCACTTGATCAAATCGGACAACCCTAGTTACAAGTTGTTAAACAATATTTGGTCAAAATTAAACATTTATCACAATTGCAAAACGTGAAGGCATTATGAAGTATTGGTACTCTCCATTGGTGAGTACTAAAATGTAAGTACCTGTACTTGGTCTCAAAAAAGTGTTATAAGTGCATTCTTAGTAGCATCAACGTCAAACTTGCGAGTGTGTTTCAACTCACATAGCCGCCGTTCCTGTAACGGGCATCCATCTTGTCACCAGGAGACGAGCTCAGGACGTACTCCACCATGCTCACACCTAAGCCTCCACCCTCTGAACGAGGCGACAGCACGGAATTAGCATCGCCGTTCCCGTGGAAACCCTGACACGGCCTGCGCTGGACCATAATTGGCTGGGAGACTGAATGGTCTGAAGAAAAGGGAAAGGGCTGGCATTAAACATCTACATAGCTGGCCATAAAAACTCTACGGATGGATAAAAAAAATACCTATTTATTTCAAATTATTTCCAGTCATCTGTAATTTACAAAAGGAGTATTGAGACACACTGAGAAGAAGGAGGGAAAAAAAACAAAACCAAGGATTAAGCTGTTGTAAGACACAACTGGTGTATCACTGGTGCATCACTTATTAAATTAATTGTTTATGACTTGCATTTTGTAATATTTTGACTATATTCTTGTTGTATTACAACATTACTTTGACATTAGTACAACTTTTTTTGTACAATTGCGGCTATTCTAGTAGGTTGACATGCTTACTACTTTATTCTCATCAATATAGGGGTTCCTCAGATTACGATGGGGATTGATCCTGCAGCGGCGACATAACCCACATTTGTATGCATGTCAATCTATGCCTACGCAATTGGTAAGTCATAATTACAGTAAATGTGTATGAAAAACACATCTAGGCCATAAATACAAAACAATCAAATGAAAAATGTCAAGTACGCACGTAAGTGAGCATGCCGTGTACTCTTACGCCAAAACAAAAACTAGTTCATTACGCTTTTCGTAACCTTGAAAAGTAACACGTGTACAACTTTTCTCATTTCCACGTTATTCTTGAAATATTCAACATTATTCTTGTAGTACTTTTCAGTGTTGCGCCAATACTCCATGGTATTAATTTGTAAATCTAAAACAAAAACGGTGTGCGTGACTCACGTGATGCCCCCCACGCAATGTCCCTCCACTCCTCTCCAAGAAGCATTCCTTTTCTTCCATCCTTCGCCAGTTCATCTGAATCCCAGAGCTTTTTTGCCGGCAAAAGCTTCAAACAAAATGTCCACTAATGAGATGAATCTATGCTTTCGAGGTGAATAATTATAACAGTCTTAGAGGATGGTGTAAATGGGGACAATATTTAACTTCAAAACGTCATTCCCAGAGTGAAATCCATTCGCCTTTGCTAGAGCAACTTGCATCTCATTACACTTGGGTATTATCTCTGGTGTAAATATAACCTCAGGTGTAAAAATAACAATTTTAGCCATATTTATAAATACAAATTAGAAGATCTGATGACAAAAAGTCATACCTCTCCCATCCCTCTTGACTCCAAAGCAAGAGCTTGAAAGTCGTAGTTCATTTCATCCACAACACGGACCTGAAACAAAAGTAACATTAATCTTTAATTAAAAAAAAAAAAAAAAAATCATATTATCATACAGCACAAAAGAAACTGACCTGGAGTTGGTGTTAGGTGACAGTGAAAACAAGCAATGAAAATAGATAATATTAGACCTCCTCACTGCAGAAACTGATTTGCTTCCATTTAAGTTCACTGAGCTGATTAAGAACACATTTCAACAGCCTCTAGTTCACATTCATTTCACAGGCCTTTTGGTATTTCATGAGTTGAGTATGTACTGTAATGTCGAAAAGAGCGAACAGACTAGTAAATGTAAACTTGTATGGTTGTTGCTGCTCTTACGTAAGCCACTGTATACATTGGGGCCTGGTCGAACAAAGATCCCGTAACTTACATGGCAACCCAACTTGTTTCATGTTTCTTCTGAAGATAGGTAAACTCTCTGCTTTACAGCACAGGTGGACAGGGCATTAGGTACTCACAAATATTCAGTTTTTGCTGCAGTTTTGGGATTGTAACCTCTGCGACAGACTGGGGATTACTGGGCTTGTATGACAGTTAACAATGATTAAATGTTAACTGCATTAATAAGGGTTTAATAATGGTTACAGTTTAAGTCTGGACCAATTAAATTCACTTTACATTATTTCTTATGGGGGGAAGAAAAAAATGTTGAATTAGAACAATTTAGACAACATGTCCCACGGAACTGTTTGTGTTTCACTTTGGAGGTTGTACTTTACTAAATTGAGGGATGTAAACAGGCATTTCTGGGGCTTCCCTTGACACAGAACGATTTATCAAATTTTCTCAAGCCAATGCGTGCTACCTGATCAACATGATTGGGGTCTCCGGTGGGCCAGCGATGCTTGCTCGGCGCGCAACCTCCGAGTTGCTCCCCGGGCTGCCTCTGGAAGAAGTAGCCGACCGTGGCGTCATCCTGCGAGCGACCGCTCAACGGAGGCTGCGGCGTTCCCGGTGTGGGGTTGCCGGCCCTATCCATGCCCTGTAAATGGGGGCCTCCTGAAGCCTGGCCAGCCACTGCGGCTAGGGGCCCTCCACTGTGGACTCTGACACCTCCAGCCTCAGGACCACCATTTGCATGCAGCATCCCACCTCTCGTCTCCTGCCAGGCCACGTCATTCATACCTAGGATGCTGCATGGAATGCTCATGCCACGGGTAAGCCTAAGGAGAACAAAGAGTTTTAGTGGACACAAAATACAACCGTAGGCACACAAACACAATCTATAGATTTGTAATATAATGAAACGTATGCTTGACAACATTATTTTAAATGAAATTAAGTGGAAAAGCAGAATTTTATTATTTTGATCACAATTTCACACTGAGATGTACAATAAACTCCCACCAATTTGCCATTCGCAAACTCCCCTATTCGAGAATCTTTCCGTAGAACACAATTAAAACTAGTCGCAGAAAAACTTCCAGTGCATTTTTCTTTATACCAATTTATCTGTAAACCATTAATTTTGAAGGATAATGCTGTAAGACGAGTTTTAAACATTCAAGTATTTTAGGATCATAGTTTGTGGTGCATTTAGAGTTTCACCATAGCTGTCCCTCAGTTGAATGAACAGGTGACAGGCGCTTTACTTTATTTAACAGATTGGTATCGGAAACTCGGGGGTCTTCTAACGCCACTATTTTCTTATTTCAATTGCTTCTTTTTGTGAAGGGTTATACTATTTGACTGATCAGTTTGGTCAACTGTTGAGTTACATCACAAGTTGTGATTACGTTTTCTTTGATGATAGTTGCAGTGACATAATTTTCTTGTTTCTCTTTGTTACTGGTAGTGTCTGCGACGGCTGATTACGTCTTTAGTTTTTGCTCTTTGATCATGTTGATACAACTGGTCAGTTACATCACCAGTTGAACTGAACGGACCTGCAGTCAATTCTAACCTCAGAAAGCGCAAAACAGTCTTGCTACAACTAAGCTGAAATGATCTCCCTTACCCAGACACGTATAGTAGCTAAAAACATGCAGCATATCCTTTGTTGCTGGCATAAATTGCTTGGCCTCGTCAATTGAGAAAACGCTTGCTAATCCATCACCAACATAGAAGGTCTTCATGATGATGTTTGCAGGAAGTGGATGAGTGTCCTTTTGTTTTTTTAGATAGATGTTTCATTTGGAAGTTGGCACATCCTAGAGAGGAGGTTGCTCCAAAAAGGTGGACTTCCATTCTGTACACTTGTGGTTTTCTCATAATCTGAATGGTTAGAGAACTCCTACAAAAGGATTAATGAGGTAGATTATAATTTAAAGAGATACTACAAAACTTTGATGAGCAGTCAAACACTACCCTGTTTTCCCCGTTTTTTTGAGGGTGATAAAACACCATGACGAAGATAACACATCAACTCCTCATCTTGTCTGGAAGGTTGCTAATTCTGCATCTCTGATTTATTATGTCTGCCACAAAAGCGTTGTACCGGTCATGATAATTTGTATTTGTCTTCAAGACTTTCAAGGCGTACAGCCATTTTATCGTTGCTTGGAAAAGCTAGTGGGCCCTCGGCCTTTAAAGGACAGAGGTATCTCGTAATGACCATATTGATTTATGTTGTCATTGAAAATATATAGAAAATGAACACAATTTTGAGACATTTATTTTCGCACGTTCGCTCCATGAAATCAGATTTAAGAGTCTTCAGTCTTCCTGATGCAGACAGTATTGTCTACAAAATCTGTCTACCAAGCTTTGATTTCCCTGTCTGTGGAAGGACGGATTTGACAGACCTACAACCTAATTCTGTTTGCTGTGCAAATGTTTCATCTTGGTTTTCGCTTTGCACAATTCCAAGGTGTCAGGACCTCTGAGCAGTCATATTCTATTAACAATTAAACACCACAGTCCTGTAATGTAATGCTCACAAATATTTGCTATCGGTAGCGGGTTTCGGCCCCGACCTCACGAATAGCTAGAGTTCACTGCACTAATTTTTTTTATTCAAATAAATAAATAATCCAACCTGTTTAGCATTATTTTAAGTGAAAACACAGAATTTATAATCCAATTTCACCCTCGGATAATGCAGTTTTGACAGACAATGTTACTACAGCCGTATTACCTGTAACAGCTTCTGTAGTTATCCTGTAGTTGTAGTTTGCAAATGTGTTTCTAATATTTAGGTTACTAACTGATCATTTACCGGCTAAATGAGAAGGGGCAAAATATAAGAAACAGTTCTACAACAACAACCAAAATAGCAATTCCTTCTCTATTGACTGCGGCCATAGAAATTTAATTTAAGCATCATCTTTGCTAAGGCAGACTGGCTTGATTAAACCCCATTTAATTGGTTACATGACAGAATAACTCTTAATGATGAGTCCCCCAAAATATGACAACAGTCATAGCCTGTGTTACAGGGGTACTTTAAGCTCAACTAGAGAGTTGTAAATGACTAAAAACAATCAGTAAGGGCGTTAACGAGCACACAAAAAAGGAACAAAACAAGTGTCGCTTGTTAGCATTCGTTGTTAGCTTCACTTGTGACTATACCAACGCCAGTACTGAACCGTGGGGACATAAATGTGCATTTTTTTCATATTAACACAAAGCACCAGACATAGTGGTAGTCTTGGCGACGTGATATACGTTAATAAAACATTTTTAACGATAAATATATTCACAGGTCGTTGTGGCAAACGGACGCCAGGCTATTTCGAAAGAGGAGCTAACTAGCGAGCTAACTGCTAAAGGAGGCACCAATTGTGTGATGTGCTAACACCAGCTAACTTGGTGGAGTTACACAGCTGGACATCAATTCTGTTTTTTGAAAATATAATTCCATATAGTATGTTAGTTACATTTTATCCCAACGTCCAATTTAGCTGATCATGTTTTCTCGCCTCACTATAATTAGCATGAGCAAACTCCATGGCTAGCCAGCTAACATTAGCCGCGTCAGGCCTGTTTATTATGGGTTGTCTGTGCTTCACATCAAAGTTTACTCTACAAATCAGCAGTGCAAGATTTACAGCGACCATTGTGTGCAATGCTTGTTTACAGGCGACCCTTTTTCATGGTTTCGACTGTAGACATCGCAACAGGCAGCGACGCGGAATAAAAAGCAGAAATGTCGCATCGGGTGCTGTGCTAAACGCTAATTGTGAAGTCGGTGTTGTGTGCGAGCTAAACGCATCAAGCAAACACACAGCGGCTAAACAACATGGCACCCCTTCAATTTCCAAACAGAGGGGCCTTAACCGCTAAACAAAAGAGGAAATGCTCGCACAACGACGGCGGCGGCGTGTCAAACAAACACGCGGAGCCACTTTCTTCCGTCTGTCGACACTGAACAAAAGAGCTTAAAAAATACTTACGCGTTGTCGTATCTACAGATGTTCCGGGCTTGGGGCACGCCGTAAACCAGATTCTATATTGTTTTGTTTCCTTGGCGAGAGCGCTGATTCTTTTTTTTTTTTTTTTTTTGCAAGGCTTTGATAGCCTCGGCTAATAGTTGGCCCGTGCTGCTGCCCCCTGCACGTGAATAGCGTGAACTGCACCGTCATGCGCACAGCGGCGTAAAAAAAAAAAAAAAAAGAAAAAAAATCCCCTCCCAACCGCTTCGTTGTAAGGGTTAGCGGGACTTTCCGGCTCTTTTTAGTCAACCGCTTTGTTTGACTCGACTCATCCATAAAGAGTCGAATCTTTTTTTTTTTTTTTTATTCCTAAACAGCTCTTTAAAGACCCTGTAAAGGGACAAACATACATCTAGTGAATTTGACACACCACAGAGAAGAATATTAAAGGGACGTGGGCAAAAAGAAAAAAAATAAATAAACATGTTTCTCGTTAGGGCACAACAACCCCTCAGCCTCGCGCTGACTTGTTCGAACACTAACTTAGACCACAGAACTAGAACACATTCTGGGTCAAGTAGTTATATTGTTGATTTTAAGTTCCCTGGGCTATTGTTCAACTGCATGGTCCTCTTCAACAAAAGGTCTCCTGAAGAAAGAATTACAGATCGCCCAGAATAGAGCAGTTAGACTAGTTTTACATAAGGGCAAACACAGAAAGTATGAATCATACATTCTTCTTCTTCTTCTCTTACTCTTGTGTTTAAAAGTAGAAGAAGAAAAAAGGAGTTGCCCATATTGTAATTCAGTCACATTCTTCAGCAATACTGTTTATTCCACTAAACCTGAGTTTTTATGCAATCAAATTATCAGATGTAGTCAAATCCATAGTCGTCCAGCTAGATTAGCAGATGATGGTCAAATTTCATTACCATGCCCAAAAGTCAAATGCATGTTTTTTCGTTAAAAAATGTATTGGGCCAACATGCTTTGGAATTGCATCTGAGCAATAATCCAGTCTGACAAGTATAATGTATTATGCCTTTTTTGTTTCCTCTTCTGTGTTAATATCAATCGCAATTCATATTAGAGTTCAGAGGTCGTGGGTTCATATCCGGGCTCTACCCTATGGAGTTTGCATGTTCTCCCTATGCTTGCTGAGTTTGCTCCAAGTGCTCCGGTTTCTTCCCACATTCCAAAAAGATGCATTTTAGGTTAAATGAAGACTAAATTGTGCACACCCTCAACCCTAATGTGGAAAAGCAGTATAGTCATTTACTTACATTACTTAAAAAAAATGAATGAAAGAAATAACCGTTTTCAGTGGTTGGAAAACTACACAAGAAGATGAGCAATTCAAACCCCGAACGGTTTGCATTCTTTTTGTTAAATTGATGTACGATTCTACTTGAGGATTCTGGACTCTTTGTGCCGGCTCGTTCGCGAACGACCCATCACTACTTCTCATTCATTTGAAAAAAAAAATAATAATAATAATTAAAAAAAAGAAAAAAGTCTACGTGTTCATAAACGTCCGTGTTGTACTCAACGGCCTACAAGACATATTATGTTGACCTTTGATGCGTTATCGCAGCACGTTGGGAGCTAAACATAAATAAAATGCAGTCATTCAGACGAGTCCTCCTCCTCCTCCCCCCCGATGGGGGAAAACCACAACCCGGCGAGCTCCAATCACCAGTTGCTTCACAAGCTGAAACTTCCCCTCCCTATTTCCGATTGGATTGCTATATTTAGGAAACCTCACTTTGCTTTATAAAGAGATCTTGCCGAGTTGTCACCCGCACGCTAAAAAGTGTTGCTGCCGGGACACAAAAGTCTGTACTTTTTATTTTATTTTTGTCGCCCCCATTTCTCGGTTCTTTGTGGACTTCGCCATGGGGAAGGAGACGCAAATGGCCGACATCCGCAAGAAGCTTGTGGTGGTGGGCGACGGCGCATGCGGGAAAACGTGTCTCCTGATCGTGTTCAGCAAAGACGAGTTCCCGGAGGTGTACGTCCCGACGGTGTTCGAAACGTACGTGGCGGACATCGAGGTGGACACCAAGCAGGTCCAGCTGGCCTTGTGGGACACCGCGGGCCAGGAGGACTACGACCGGCTACGCCCGCTCTCCTACCCGGACACGGACGTCATTTTGATGTGCTTCTCCGTGGATAGCCCGGACTCGCTGGAAAACATCCCGGAG
This sequence comes from Phycodurus eques, assembly GCF_024500275.1. NCBI lineage: Eukaryota > Metazoa > Chordata > Actinopteri > Syngnathiformes > Syngnathidae > Phycodurus > Phycodurus eques. The sequence goes on from NC_084542.1 coordinate 11,676,346, forward strand.
AAGTGGGTGCCCGAGGTGAAACACTTCTGCCCCAACGTGCCGATCATTCTGGTGGCCAACAAGAAGGATCTCCGCAACGACGAGCACGTCAAGAACGAGCTGGGCCGGCTCAAGATGGAGCCGGTGAGGCCCGACGACGGCCGAGTCATCGCCGCGCGCATCGGCGCCCACGACTATCTGGAGTGCTCGGCCAAGACGAAGGAGGGCATCTGGGAGGTGTTCGAGACGGCGGCGAGGGCGGCCTTACAAAAACAAAAGTCCCAACGGCCGAATTTTCTCAAACGCTGCGTTTTGATGTGACTTGAAGGCACCGGGGACTCGCCTAGACGTGTTGTTGAAGGCCTGTTCGGGGACCGGCCCTCCCTGGCGCAGCCAGCCTAAAAATAAAAGAACATTCGTGGCTCCAAAGACGTTGTTCTGGGCACACACATGATGCGGGAGTGTTTTGGACCCAGTCTTGGCTCACATGAGCTGGACATCACTGGTGGAGGATTTAAAACACTACTTTTTTTTGCCTTTTAAAACTCACCACATGTAGCCTCGAAATCTCTGTATGATTCTGCCGGAAATCAAAAAATGAGTGATATAACAAAGCAGGTTTATTGTTATTGTTTTTGTTTTTGTTTTTACACACACAGAACTGGGTTTGATTGGTTGGAACGGTGGAACAAGTGGTTAGTACAGCCGGCTTACAATTCCGAGGTTGCGGGTTTGAATCCAGGTTCCGGCCTACCCGGGCAGAGTTCGCAAATGTTCTCCTCGTGCTTGCCAGTGGTTTCTCCGGTTACTCGCACATTTTAATTGAAGACTCAAAATTGTCCATAGGTGTGAATGGTTGTGTATATATCTGCCCTGTGATTGGCTGGCAACCAGTCCAGGGTGTATCCTTCTTACTCAAAATCAACTGGGTTAGGCTCCACCTGCAACTCAGAAGTTTGGTGACAAGCATTAGTAATGATACATTAGCTCATTAGCAGGCCACAACTACGATCGATCAGCTATATTATATCGGCAATTATGGAGGAACAAAAGGTGTGACGTGACAATTTCTTTCAGCAACTGTTTCACTGTCCAATTGCATTGTTTTCAACACGGAACACCACGTGAAGATTACTAGACTTGGGGCAAATCACTTAAACAGCATTTTCATTCCTTCAACCACAAACTGTGCATTTGTCTCTGTGGACTGATTGTGGCAGTTAACAAGCCAAGATATCTTTTGCTAATGGTAAAATTATGGAAAAATCACATTTTTAAAAAAAATCCTTTTTTTTTGTGTTGGATAGAGTCACCTGTTATTTTTCATTTCCGTTTGAAAATGTAGAGAGTGCCCTCTTCAACAGTCTGCATTTAAAGACTGCTCACAATTGAAAGTATTTGCTTGAAGACCACTGCCTGTCTGTTAAGGTTAAAGCCGGAAAGTTTGCACTTATTTATGTTCACTTGTTTTTAAATTAAGGAATTGTACAGTAGTGTTTTGCAAAGGCTTTAGTTTGAAATGATGCACTGTATAGTGTTCATTCGCGATGTGCATGAACTAAATTTCCTTGTCACTATTGGGGAAAATGAATGCGCAAGTCCCCCGATTAATTTTTACTTGGCCAGAAAGAGCTCTGCAATTGTTATAACTAGTTCACATTAAATGTTACAGTATGTAACAAATAGCATGGCATAGCTTCAAAGTCTATGTACAGTTTTTTTCTTAGTCCACATTGTACCACAGAAATGTAATACAGTATTGTGGATTCAGGACCAACAATGCAGTCCAGTGCAATTTTGCAATTATTAATTAAACTGGGGTACTTTTTTTGTTTTGTCATTCAGGTACTTTTTAAGCACCTTATTGTCATCACTGGTAACTAGTAACTAATTTCTTGTTTGTTGGGAGGCCACCAGTTAAGTGTTGACTAAATAGAAGAACATATTGTTAGAGCTGTCAATATTTAAATTTGGACCTGAACCAAATGCGTTTCTAAATCCTGCAATTTTGGTAGCACGGGACAGGATTTATTGGGTGTAAAAAGAGCTATGAGCGTGAGTAGTAGCTCGTTGAGCAAATTGCATTCGCTCAAATGAGACTAAGCCATTTGATGGCAGTGAAAATATGGAGTGAGGCATTGCACGCCGATTGCGCTGTTTTTATTTGGAACGCTCTAAAAGTTGTATGATGAATTAACTCATTCAACTGAGACATGCACATTACTGTATATTAATCCACTCGAGTGTCAGAGTAATGACTATGAATGTATTTCCTTTTTTGTGGACGAACAGTATAACACTTGTGATGCTTTTCAGTTGCTTTTTCTTGAGTATAATCATTTTGGCTCATCAGTCTCTACTCCAAAATGTTGTGTAACTCTGCCTTTACGAGACAATGGGGGTGCTTGTTTAAATGACACAGATTGGCGTCTTAACAGAGAACTGATGTGCTGGGAAGATTTTACATCTGATTTGATCTTAGATAGTGAATCTTAAATCACACTTGAGACTTGTTACTGCTGCTGGTAACAACTGTCTGTCAAAATGTTTTTTGAAAGGGTATCTTTTATAAAACATGATGTAAGAGTCACATTCCTGCCTGCCATGTGTTGCTGGGCTTTTTGCTGACTTCCAGGGTAGGAATGTATTGTGCTGCTGATTATTCCCACACTAGCTCCCCTCTTGTCTGGAATTGTCAGTTGATTTGAATTCATAAATATTACTCAGACGGTCTTGTTTTCATTTGTCCATTTCTACAATTATGCTGAAGAAAAGTGCTGAGTGTGCCAAACTAAACCATTTTATGTATATGAGCAATACATACTTATGCTGAATTCTCTAGTTTTTAATGGGGGATTGGGAGCATTTTATTTTTTGTAAGCAAACATGCATTTTTCTGATGAAATGAATAAAAAATATATTACCATCTAACTGGTCATTCGTTGGTCTAATTTTAATGTACCTTAAAGACTAACTGGTCTTACCAACACTGATAATGAATATATCGTCCATGTCTTGTTTTGCTTGCAAAGCAAGTTAACACACAATTAATGGTATTACCATCCATCCATCCATTTTCTGAGCCGCTTCTCCTCACTAGGGTCGCGAGCGTGCTGGAGCCTATCCCAGCTGTCATCGGGCAGGAGGCGAGGTACACCCTGAACTGGTTCCCAGCCAATCGCAGTAATGGTATTACATACATCTGAAATAATTATGCTCAAGAAATGTCCCCAACAGATTTATGTCACTTTTATTTATTTGTGTGGGGGACATGCTAAAATGCAGCAAGCCAATTTGTGCATTATTGTGCACTCTTAATCTAATGAACTACTGTATGAAGTAATTTATAATAAAAAAATGCACCATTCAAATTACATTTAATAAAATGAAATATGCTCACATAAATCACTTTTCTATAGGCTTTAGTATATTATGGTATAAATGACTTGCTGCCATGGCCAGACAACATGGGGAATACATTGGATTCAATGTGTGCTACTTTGGCCAACACCATTGGTGTATTTGAAATGTAAGGTGACAGCATGTCAATCAAATCATTAGAAAATGTTGGTAGCTTACATACCTATGGTACATATACACATAAAACAATCAATGGGAGAATGCCCAGTGGGTACAATTTGTGGTCGTCGATGACCAATTTGTTTCTCCACTAACAATAACATTGTGTTCATACCGGTACTTTAACGTCGATTTTAGTCACTGCTTAGTTTACTGCTTAGCCGCTTATTAATCGCCACTACCATTTACAGGCATTAGGCATTTTTAAACCAGAAACTGACAAAATTACTGTATTCTTTCCAATTGTTTGCCAGTTAGAGGGCATGTGTCACTAACTGCTTGGAGCCATATGTTGCTTTGCTATATTTAGACCTGACAATACACGTCTACTATGTGTATGGCAGGGATCGGTTTGAAAGTTTATCTCAAATAATTTCCTTAAAAAGGTTCAATTTACTATATAGTATTTTTCCCACTTTATACAAACAATTATAGGGGAGAAAAAGGCAGCAAGTACTCTTGAAAATATTACATAAAAACAGAATTAGTTGATGAGTATTTTTTGTTTCTTATACTACCCTGAAAATGTTGTTTGGGATCTTTCCCCCGAAAATCAAATGAATACATATTTTGTTGGTAGATTATTATAATTATGTCAAAAAGTACTTTTGCTAATACAGTTTTCAAACTGATACTGGCCAAAAGCATATACAGGACACAAGGTGTATGCAGTAAAAACTGTCTTTAATTAAGGAAACGGGTTTTAAATAGTGCAATACGACATACAAATGAGGCACAATAGACAGCGGATGTGAAATGAACAAAATGTATAACATGAAAAACAGAATAGACCAGCATCATGGATACAGATCACATTTAGTGTCCGGTTTTGTATCTCATTCTTAGAATGGTCTGTCTGTTACAAAGATTGTAGTTTTGGTGTCGTTATCCATGGAAGTTAGTTGAACTGGTGAAGAAAGGGAAAAGGAATATCCACCTCCATCTGTCTGTCACCAACTCTTACGAAAGGTTCAACAGTTTTACTTTTTTCCTTTAGGATTCTAATGATATTGTGATGGAAAGCATTTGCACGTTTCAGCATCAAGTCAATTGAGTACTGGATGTCTGATTGGAGTTGTTCAGTGGAGATGTTGGCCAGAATGTTCTGGAGGTTTGTTGTCATAGTTTTAAGGTATTCGCTAATTATGTGGTGGACCTTCTCAATCTGCTTAACAACACTAGTAAAGACATGGGAGTCAATGGCTTCCTGGTACATGTCGGTGACAAGGGCGGGGAGCTTCGCTACATCTTGTGATCTTAAAATTTCGAGGAGCCTCTTATTTAATGCAGAAAGATCCCTGAGAATATCTTCAATTGTGTTTCCTCCCACATGTCTCACTGTGGCACTCACTTGGTCCTGGACTATCCTCAGAGCTCTAAAAGAGTCATTTAGAATGTCTCTTCCACTGACAATCAGGCTAGAACCCGGAATTTTAAATTCAATGGCTTCAAAGGACTCAACGGCTGCTTTCACCGTGAAAAATAAAAACTTTGAGACATTCTGAATCACCTTGTCATATACTTCAGCAACAAAGGTACTGCATTTCTGATAGACCTCAAGACCCGACAGCCTTTGTGCATAGCCTGGGATTAGAAACTTGGTCTCTCTCAGGAATTTAACTGCAGCGTCAAGAAAAGTCTCAACCTTTTTTTGGTATTTTCTAACGATAATATTGGTCTGAACTTTGACAGATGTCAGCATATCGGAGGGATTAACTGCTGCAAAGTTGTCAACAGCCCTATTCAACATCACTGTACCCTGGTTCCTAGCCTGCTGGAAAGAACCCTCAAGGCTTCGTGCATATCTGCTAATTTTATCATAAGTCATGATAGCAGGAGTGGTGACTGTTTGGACTACCACAGGTGCATTCTTCTTCAGTCCCAGCATCATCTCATATGGCATCTCCATGTTCCAGGAAGTCTGAATATTCAGCTTTTCAGAGTTCATCACAGACATTTTCAGGGCCAAGATATCAATGTCCGTTTGTGGTTCAGTCTGCAGAATAGCACATTGTTACAAAATGTACGAATATATTATTTTCTCTCATGTTTCAATAAAAATGTATCACCAAAAAAAAAAAAAAAAGTTAGTACTTACAGGGTAGCGACCATAGAGTCTTGCTCTCACTTGTGCTGGACGCTTGGTCTGCATTTGAATTCCAACGTGACCAGCAGATGTGGTGGACAGAGAGAAGACAAGACTGTTTCCAGTAATCTCCTGGTGGACTTCCATGGTCTCACAAGGCAGATTGACCTTGACTGAATTGCTGATGGAGGCGTCAAACTTTTCACAATTTAAGATGATGGTGCTGCCATGGTCTCCTTCCAACATTGTATTTTTTACAGCAAGGAGAGAGGCCATCTTGAATCCGCCAAACATGTTAACATTGGTGTTTCCCTGAATTTGTCCTGTCAGAAACTCAAATTGTGATGATGAGGATGCATCAAGTTTGATGATGAAGCTGTCTTGGTTGAGAATGCTGGCATTGCTTTTGAGAGTGATCATTGGTGCTTTCATGGAGAACTCAAAGGTCAGATCACCCATCATGGGAATCTTTATGCTCTGAATTTTGGGCAGAGTGATTCTAGGAAGGGTAAACTTGCTGATAGCTGATGGAACATGCAGAGCTGGCATTGTGACAAGACTGGTATCTGGGAGGGGAATGGTGAATGTTGACATCTCAACATTGATCACTGGTACTCTGTATGCAGGAATCGTAAGTGTTTTAGGTAATTCAATATTATATTTTTCATACTTTCCCTGTGCATTGGCATAGGTTGAAGCCAGAATATCAGCAGCCTTATCTTTGCCCATGAGCACTTTCTTGTGTAGATTCTTGATGTTGGTGTTAATGACATTGATGACGGGATCTGCATTTATGTTTATGGTGAACATCTCTGGGTTCTTCATGTATTTAATCTTGGAGCTCATGTCAAAGGTCTGCTGTGTCGTACTGAGGAGATAACCCAGACCAGCATCTTCCCACAGTGAGAAATCCTCCACTTTTGGTGTCCTCATTCCATAATATGGCACTGTTATTTCAGGAATAGTGATTGGTTGCCTCAAGAGATCAAGATTTGCCTCTCCATTAATCTGAGTAATAATATTAATTTCCCTTTCACCATTATCCATTTTGAAGTAATGGGAATATTTGTATTGGTTGACTCTGGTCATTCCAGTCCAGCTGGCCTGCTGCACTTCAGGGTTCAGTGTAAGAAAGATGTCATTATCGAACTCCATCTTTCCAGACAGCTTGAATGGAAGGAAAAGCTTGGAATTTCCCTTATTCTTGCTCTCTAAAGTGAGCTCAGTAGGTGTGATCAAGGCAAGGGCGGAGCTTGAAAGAGTTCCCTCAATCAGTTGTGCATTATGAGAGGCAGTGAGATCAATTTTCATGTCTTCAACCCTAGCCTGGAACTTTATGTCTAAAACACTCCCCTTCATCACAGGTGTTTCTGTCTCAACTTTAGCATCTACAATTGCATGGCGGAAAATGCAGATATCAGCAACCACATTCTGATTGGTTTTAAAGCCTATGCAGCTTGTTGCACCAATGAAAGTCACTTTGGCTGTGTGTAGATCCATGACTAAGTCCATGTTACTGTTGTGAGTTGCCTCATCTGAGAAATCCCGAATTGCATATTTTGCATTAGCCAGAGTGTTCATTTTCAGATGTGCAGAGCCTGCTTCCAGTGCAAGATTAGTCTTTTGCGTTGATGACACGTGAGTGAAGATGTTGAGAGGTGGCATGTTGAGGTCATGATTATAGTCCGTATCTACACTTGTAGAGAGTCCATCTTCCATGGCAAAGAACACATTGTTGACGAGATCTGCAGAATACAATTTGGTGGATATCTTTGCAGTAGTTTCAGCAGAACCTTGACCTGACAGGCCATAGATAGTCATTGTTCCCTTGTGGTCGAGTTTAAAAGATGACTGATCAATCTTAATATACTCAGAAATTGCCAGACGGCTCATCTTGGGCACAGCCAAATGTGCATTGGCATCTATAGTAAACTGGAGGACCGTCAAAGTAGATGTGGCCTGAGAATTAAGGTTCAGTTTGAACTCTGGTGTGACTGATGTAGCTGTGGTGTTTTCCAGATCTGCTGTCGTCCTGAGTTTGTAATGTGGCGAGTTGATTTTAAACTCTCCGTAGAGTTTTCCAAAACAGGGAATCTTGCTCATATCTGTTACTTTTTCTTTCAGCTCCAGTGTTAATTTGTCATAATCGAAGGATTGTATTTTCTGTACCATTCTCATAACATAATCCCTCATGTCCTCAATCAGCTGTTTGAAGTCAAAAGAGTATAGCTCATTTACAAGATCCTCAATAGGTACCATAACCTTTTTAATCAAAGGCTGGATGTCAATTGACCTAAGAAGGGCAAATACAGACTTAATCTTTTCCCTCACTTGATACTGCTTCATAATTTTGACAACCTCATCCATCACTGCTCCGATCATCTTGTCAACCTCATACTTGGACAGAATTTCCTCCATTTTTTCATAAATTACATTGAATCTATTAGAGATGTTATATTTCTGTATCCAAGCCATGATAGCACCCTTGACTGATTTCAGCACATTGATTACTTTTTCTGTTGGCAACTTGGCTGTCAGGTTGGTCAAGACATTTTCAAAGGAGTTGACATATTTTTTTACATTTTGGGCAATGAGGCTTAAGTCAAAGTTGTCAATGACCTCCTTCAGTTCAGATACTTTGTTCTGAATCGTGGTACCGATCTCATACTCGGTGTTAATGTCTTTCAGCAATTCAATGCCATTGTCGGTCAACCTCATTACTGTATTTTTTACAACTTCAATAATTGCAGGAATGTGCTCGGTGAAAGGGATCTGGATGAAATGGCTATCAGTGTTCTTGTCATACTTCACAAATCCAGACATACTGTAGTCTTGAATGGTTTCACTAAAGAGGTTTGTGGTGACTGCTCCTCTCATGTCAATAGCCATTCTCTCTGCATTGTTGTAGGCCCCCAATTCCTGATCAAAAGTGTGGTCATTTACCTTAGATTTAACTGTCAGGTGAACGCTTTGTTCTTTAAGACTCATGGTGCTGCTGAGCTTGTTGTCCACATTGGTCTTGATTGTGGGTCTGCCTTTAATCTCATGAGTGGTTGAAGCTCTGTATTCAAACGAATGCGTGAAGAGGAGGGGTTCTGCTTTCAGGAGGAATTTGCTATATAGTTCCCCACTCTGCTGTCCATACAAAGATACTCCACCATTTGAGTTTAACAAGGCATCAACGGTAAGGGAGAAGGGTTCAGCAACAGCATTGATCTTACTGTCAAAACGAAGAGACTGAGATTTGTAATCAGCAACGTTGTTAAATTTCACAGTTAGACCAGCAACCTCCATATCTGTGGCATGTGTTATCTGAGATCCCAGGATGTTACCGTTGGTGTTGCACTTTGTAGACAGGATCATGTTCATGAACTTCACTTCATAACTGTGCTTGAGTTCATCTTCTGACAAGTCTCCCCTCACTGTTCCGGTCAGCTCCATGTTGTAGGGTTGTGCCTTGAACTGGGCATCATTATTAAAGTTTATCTCCATGATCTTCAGATTATTTTTGATCATGGCTGAAGCTGTAAAACGCTCCATGGTAACTGTGATGTCATGCATGTAGGAGTTTCTTGTGTTAAGGAAGCTGTCAGTCTTGGTGTGGAGGGTCAAAGATCTTGGTGTAAGAGAAAGGGAATTAGAATTATCGGTCCGCATTTCATTGAAAGATCCAACTATGTTGTTGGATAAGATCAAACCATCTTCACTTATTCTGAAGTTCATTGTGTTTCTTGTGTTGATGGCCAAGATGTCACCGTTAAAAACACCATTTAGGTAGGCTTCAGAGTTTGCAATCTTTCCTTCAACATTAAAATAAACTTTGTTCTCTTTAGTGCCTCCCTTTGTGGTGAGAGACATGGTGGCACCATTAGCATCAAGTCCACTGTGGAAAATATTCTCAAAGGTCACTGGCCTGTGCTGAGCAGTTGTGGTACAGCTGGTGGTCAGGCCATTGGCGTTCAAGGCCAAGGTTGCCTTGTGAGAGGCAAGGCTCGAAAAGATGTTAATAGAGGCATCAGCATTGAGCTCCAAGCCAGAAGGATTCAGGGAACCAGTTAGCAAAGAGTAGGCACGGTTCACTGTATCTTCAGCTGTATTTCCTATACGGAGGCTGGTTTGATCTTCAGAGGCTGAGAACTCAACTTGGCTCTGAAGCATTCTCTGACCAGTTTTGGTCACAGAGTTAGAGAGAATGCTAAGCTTGACATCCTTGTAGTTAAGGTTAATTTTTGTCGAGTGCTTGATGGGGTCACTGTTGATGTTAGTGTTAGACTCAATCATAAGATTCTCATTTGCATATACAGACTTGATCTTATTTGTAACCTTCAGAATTTCAGAGTTTGCTCTCAGTGTGCTCTCCAATCTGACTTCTTTCTTTGCATGGTCAGCTGAGAAGGTGTTGAGATAAGTGGTACTAGCAGTTAAAGATCCAATGGTGACACTTCCATCAGCATTGATGTCTCCCAATAGCTTGGCTGAATCAAGAGTGAAGTGCTTGGTAATCTCCAGAGAGGTCTGCAAACCCAGGGGGGCAGCAGCATGGATGTTGTATTTTCCTGATGATGTTACATTGTCTGAGACAGCAATAGTCTCCTCCATGTTAACCCTTGTACTCACAAACTCGTGCACCAAGGAACCATTCAGGGTGAATTTCAGTGTTTTCTCAGCTGTATCAGTAACTTCTGTAGCTCCTTTAAACACAAAAACAGTGACATTTTAACACTATGCCATTGTTAAATTGATCTTCATAAATTTTTTAAATGTCTGGTTAAAGTAATAAATCAAATTACCTTCAGTCGTGAAAGACAGAAGTTTGATGGGACTGGTAGCCTGAACCTTGAATTTGGCCAAATAGTTTGGAGTGTCCACAGTATTGTTGCCTGCTGACACAGTTGTCTCCCAGTTGTAATAGTTGCTGTTCACCTTGGCAGACACTTCCACCATTCCAATAAGGGGCAGGTTGATCTCTTGCTCAGAGGGGATGGTAAATTTGGGAATTTCCATCTGCTGTGGTGCAAGCTCCACACCCAGCAGTGGCATGGTGATTATGTTAGGGAAGATGAACAATTCCTCAGAGGATTTCCCTCCAAGTGGCAGGGGGATACTGATGGTCAGATAGTCCTTGTTGAACTGGTAGCGGAATTTGCTTTCCCTAATGATTAGATGAAAATAGATACCAAATATTACTTTTAGTTTTACGTAAGCTTCTTTTACGTGTTAACATTTATAGCCAATTCTTACAATCAGTAAGGAGTTTTTTCTTACATGTTCATAAATAGGTTCTCAGGCATGGAGGGCATTTCCACCTTTGCAATATTGTTCTTCAGAGTCTCCACATAGGGGACATCAGCTGAGATCTTGTTCATCCAGATGTTGCTGGCCTTAAGAGAAAACACATGTTTTTTGTTGTTGTTTTGTTTACAGTTGAACGTGAATTAAGTCAAAGTCTTCGGTATAAGTAAACTCACCTCAAATGCTTTGTTGACAATATGACGCAGTTTCATGTCAGTGTTACCAACCCGATGATCCATGGCATCCTCAGCAAACTGCCTAACCCAGGACCTGAGGGCTCCAGTATAAGGTACCAGGACTTTGGTCTCAGCGTTCATGTTTGACATCAGCTTAACCTCTGCCTGATCTATGCCTGAAATACGGAATATTGTATCTTTTAGCTTCTGTAGGGAACACACATATTCAATGTTGGTTTTGTGTATGTGATTTTCAAGACATACCATATTTGAATGTGACTGACTGAATCGAGGATGTCTCTGGGAGCTTCATATCACTTTTGATCTCAAAAATTAATTCTTCAGCTTTACTCATGGTGGCAGAGATGGTAGCATCTGTCTTCAGAGCGGGGACCACCAACTGAATCTGCAGCATGCCATCAGTCATGGCCTGAATGCTAAAAAATGAATTTAAAATTGAAAATTAGAGCATGCATAAAAAAAGAGAAGGTACCTGTTAATTGGAGCCTTGGGCCTTGTCAGGGTTCTGACTTTCTGGTTTGTTTACTTACTGGGCGCGACCAGTCAAAGTGAGCTGTGGCACATTCTTGTTGGAAAGCTCAAGGGTGAGGGCTTTGCCTTTGGCGCTGCTATCAGTCAAGCCAACCTTGATTCCAGCTTCGACATCAAAGTCAGGTATCTGGATTTGGCTGGTGAAGACATTCCTGTTCCTGTTGTATTTCATGGTGGCGGAAGCTTCTGCAGCCTGACCACCTGCGTTGTTGGAAACAAATCTAACGTCACGTGTGATGCTGAGAGAAGTGTTAACTATTCTCAGAATAAAAGAGGTTGATAGGTATCGTCTTCCTAAATGTGGCACTTATACCTTCAGTTTTCAGAGTAATCTTTAGGGAATCCACCTTCTGGCGGCCATCATTTCCTTCATTGAGGAGTGTGTATGCAATAGTAGCTGTGTATGAGACCTTGGGCTCGATGTCAATTCCAAACCTGAGATGCAGAGGACAAACCTTTAGCTAGTTTTTTTGAAAAAGTAACAAAAGGCTTCAGTCAAAAATTTAAATAATCATCATAAATATGCTATAATTCTTTAAAGATAACTGTCAAAATGTCAAATTGATATGCATTAAATGATCCTTAATACATTATTTCATTCCATATTTTTCAACTTACATTGTCTCTCCGGCCAGAGGGAAGTAAACATCACTTTTACTGCGTACATCAACTTGAAGTTTTTTTGTGCAATACTTGATTCCATAGAGAGAGTCACAGTTCACATTACCCATATTGTGTGGGATTATGGCAGCCTTGCCATCACCAACAATCATCACTCTATTGCTATGTAAAACAGATAACAGAAATAGTTTTTAAAAAGTTACCATTTTATGATTTCATATGATAAACAGCTACAATGAACTAATATTAATTATTGCTGAAGATGGAAAATGCATTGCTACTGTATGCACTCTAATGGCCTATTTGGTAAAGACAAAATACAAACCCAAACTACTTTTTCTGATAATTTATTTTTTTACCTGATTCTCAAAAGCTTTGCAGGGGCTTGTGCAGCCGGAATCGAAAGCTTGACCTGGTTTGACTCCATGGTTAGCTTAGCATTGAGTGCACTCTCGTGGTACAAGCTGGTGTGCATCTCGACAGTAGAGACAACAAATTCGGGGACATGGACGCCCATTTGGGTCACAAACTCAACGCCAACAGACGGCATGAACAACAGTTCATTCTGTGTTGAACCAAACAGATTGTATGAATAGAAACGTGATACAGACCATCACAATAAATTATAATTGGCTATTGATGAGAAAAGATAAGAGAAAATGTACCATGTTTGGGGAAATGCGAAGTCCTCCCTTAGCTCCGGGAGTAAAGGTGCCTGACAGAGAAAAGGTCAGAGGCAACCCAGAGGCAGTTGGAAGGACAAATTTGTTGTCCATGAACATGTAATGGATAAAGATCTCATTGTCTGTGCCGGACATCAGTTTAGACACCACCTAAAAAAAAAAAAAAATAATCAGTTTAAATGTACTCATGCTGTGCTTTATAAATATCATGAAATTAGAAAATATGGAATACCTGGGCAGGGAGGATCTTAAGGAAAATCTCTGCATACATTTTAGCATTATCAGCAATAAACTTCAAATCGCTGGCCTTGATGTAGCCAAGCTCTGTTCCCATAATCTTAAGGTAGGCCATGGCCTCTGGAGATTCTTGATCCTGCAAATCCTTTACCAGCTTGTTGAAATTGCGGACAATTTCTCTCATAAGATCTTCAGGTACCTTGGGAAAACATTTGTTTGGATTCTTTTAATGGTGACATTAACTCATACTGAAAAGGGTAAGGATTGAACCCAAAATACCTTCTGTCCTTCTGATTTCAAGGGAGCAACCCACTTCTCCAGAACCTCCATCATCTTGAGTGGCATCTTATTCTCCGCCCAGTACAGAGTCTTGGACAATGTGTCTGGGAAGAAGCCATTCTTTCCAAACAAAGCCTCAATAGAGGGTTCTGAGCCTTTTCCTTCGATTCCAAGCTATCCGCAGCACAAACAAGATTCAGAAATAGCGAACAGGTTACAATTTATCTGCCAATATTTCTATATTATGAACTTCAGTGTTACACACCTCCCACATGTCCATATTGTAGCCAAACACTTTCAGGGTAGATTCTAACATGACTTCTCTGGGCAGCTGGTTGCTAGGGTCAAAGATAACGTTGCCCTGAATACTGGCCTGCATGCTTTCATGTGCCATACCCAATTTGTAGTTGCGAGACTTTGTTGTATAGTCATTGTGTGTGCCCACATCAATGTCCTGGAGACCGTCCATTATCTTCCTCCCAAGTCTGAAGTAAAAAACAACAACAACTTTATTTGTATATGGTTTCATAATTCAGGATGTGTACTTGCGCCAAATTACTTTTGGGTCTCAGGATCAGTGGAGGAGATGATGTTGTAGACATGGGAGGTCACAAAAGATTTGACCTGCTCATTCTGCTCCTGTTTCAGGATCTTCTTCACCATGTCAATGTCAGTATTTATAGGATTTCTCATCAGAATCAGGTAGGCTGCAAGGCGTTTCTGCACAGCACCTTTTGGATACTGACTCACCCTCTGGAGGTTTGAGCGAACCTGCATAGCAAATTAAAGTTTAATACACTTGTGGAAAGGATTCCCTATAAAACTGAAAGAATGTTTGTTCAGACAGGTTTTAGTTACCTCATCTGTCAAAGACATTCGTCTGAAAGCCTGGATGGCAGCAAGCTGAACAGAGAGTGTGGTTGCAGGCTGTCTCATGCATTTCAGCAGGGTGTTCTTGATAGCAGGGTCAGCATCTTCTATCACATCTCCAATGTTACCAACAACCTAGATTAAAGCGTAAAAACGTGTTACATTTTGAATAAAAGTAAGCAAAAGTAGAATAAATACAGAGTTGATCTCTCCTTTTTAGCTACATTGTATCAATTTCCACTTATCTCGGAATAATGTTTAAATGATTTCTTAATTTGTCTCTGAAAATGTTTGTCAATATATCCAGAAGCATATTTATGTGGTCAGAGACACAAAACTCACAAAACTGGAATCATAGAATTCTAATTCAGTGGCACAAGCCTAACCTCTATTTGATAATAGAGGTTAGGCTACAAAATACAATAAATACAATTTAATTACCAACCCTCAATGTCAGGAAGGTCAGATCTTTCTCCCCGGAACAATCTGGGCCCAGAAGGGAAGTCATGAAGTTAGAAACAGCAGTAATCTCTGGAGTGACTTTCCCCTCAGCCCGGTACAGCCTAGCGACAAAGTTTGATATTACATTCTTTACACGAGAAATCACCCACTTCTACAACATAACTTGCATCATGACTGATGTTTACTTACCTCCTGACTACATTACTCAAGGCATACATGATGGGCTTGCTCTTCCTGTTCTGAGCCATGGCCAGCATATCCTTGACCATTAGGCGTGAAGGGTTAGGCAGCAGTGCCAGGGCGTAAACGGCCGCCTCGACTTCAACAGCAGACTTGTCTAAGGTCCCGAGAACCCTCAGCATGGCGCTGGTGCACTCTGGTGTACCGCACTGTACCAGAGCTTGCATGGCCAGGGAGTCCGACATATCAATCATCTCAATTGCAGCAGCCTGCAGGACGTCAGCCTTCAGGCCACGCAGCTCAGACACCAGTTTGTGGAAGAGGGAGGCACGCTGCTCCCCATCGCTGGTCTGGGACAGGGTCTTCAGCTGCTCCATTGTGGTAATGGCAGCATCTTGAGTTTGCACAGGGGACTTGTCATCAACAAGTTCAATTGGCAAGAAACGGGGGAGGGCCTCATCTGTTAAAACAAGAATTGCCACAAACCATTACACTGCATCCAGAAATGAACATTATTGGATAGATTCAAGCAAATTCTAAAAGCAGAAACACTCACTATGATCAAAGACTCTGTCATTAATCTTGGCGGTCTCTCTCAGAGTCACAGTCTGCTTCACCAGAGTGGAAATTCCGTACTCGTTCCTTTCTCGGACACACAGTTACAGCAAATGAATAACAATGGGGAAAGCAGTAGTAAGATTGAAAGTGACAATGTGAGTTTTTTTTAAATGTAACTTTTGCATATGATTATTTTGTTCACTCACTTGTGGGAGAGGGGCAGGAAGATATGCCTCTCTGTGCAGGTTCCACTGGTCATGTGTTTCTTCTGGTTGTCAAACTTGTAGTTGCAAGTCTGGTGGCTGCTAATCAGTTTGGACAAAGGATAGTGCTGAAAGTGGAGAGACATGAGCAAACATTCAGATGCAGTACTGTAATATGTTCCATTAGCCCGAGTGGGTGAGTCAAAATGCTTTTACTAATTACAGTACATGCAGTTTTGAAGGAATGAGACACAGTTGTGGCTTTATTAAGTGATAAGGAAGGTAGCTTGAGGCCTTTACCATTCCTGAGATGAGAGCCAGGGGACTGGTAGCCTGTTTGTGAGCGCTGAAGCTGTCACATCTGGAAAGATCCCTGCTGATAGTTACGTCGGTAGCGATGTCTCCTCTGGCATTGACTGTGAAGTCGGTGGCGCAGACACCGTACACGGTGGGCTGGAAAGTAATTCATATTTAGGACTAGGGGACTGGAATGTGTCAGTGGCGTCCACACAGCATTATATCAGATGGTCTTTCTGTTTCTTTTTCTTCGTTGAGCTTTGTTTTTAACAATGCTCTACTAATAAATATGGAGAAAATCAGGTCGTGTGTGAATATCAGTATTTTCATATACCTCTACTGGTAAATGTAACAGTCTACGAAAAAATGAAATGCTAATAGTTGTTATGCGAACGTACAGTAAGATAGTACCTTGGATTTAACTTGGTGCTCTGTTGTCAGGTATTTTTGTGAAAGACAATACTGTAGCTCCAATACTAACATGCTAACAGTTGTTGTTAGAATATTTAGCAGGATAACACCCTCAGTGGAGAAAGAGCTGAGGTAAATGGATAAGGATTTTGCATTTTCCCCTGTGCTTGCATACTATTTCTAATGAGAATTTATACAATGCTAACATGCTAAGTTTGTTATGCTAACATGTAGCAAGATAGCAACCCGAGTACAGAATGCGCTAAGTTATAAGGTATTTAGTTTATGCTTAATGGATAATACATTGCAAAGCCTGAGTCTGAATAATAAGTCAGTTGGGAGGGGGGCTATGTCATGTGACAGATGGCAACTGTATGGCTCACTGACAGTATAACTTGCCATTTTCTAGGCTGAAAGTGAAATTAAGGGATTTTTAGTGGGTTTTTCAGTTGTTTTCTTTTGGTGTACAAAATCACCAAATTTCAGGCTACAGGAGATAATTGTGTGGCTAGGGTGATGAGTTCATTGGAGAATTTGTGATAGGGTTTTCTGCTGGCTCACACTCTAAAATCCAGTAAATTCCATCCCACTCTTATAAAACAGCGATTTTTGCTGAATTTGCTCTCCCTGTTTCAATCGACACAGAAGCACAAGTTTACATTTTAAGAAAAAAAAAGAGTGACGGCAAGATAAAGATTAGAAGCGTGTCAAGAAAATGAGGTGGAAAAATGCGTCTGTTGGTTACCATATGCCAGAGCATCATTCCTCATTTTGTACGGCAGTGCAGTACAGTTTTTGGGGAATTGCATTGCAATTGTAACACAGAATAATAAAAAAAAAAAGAAGTTCCAATACTAGTGTGGATGAGACACATATTTTCATACCTCACGTTAAACAGTGTGGACCGCATTTTGTCTGGGAAAAAAAAATGCCAAAACAAAACGGCAGAAGTACGAAAGAATAAGATATTAGTTAAGATATTAAGATGGGCTAATTAGTTGCAGCAGTGTTTGCTCTGGAGCAGGCCCATATTTACAAAAGAGTTATATATTTAGTTTTTCCCCTTCCATTGTTCCTTCGTCGTGATTCAGTTTGGATTTGTGTTGACCTACGTTTGCTGTACCAGCTATTTGGTGACTGATTTTTGTTGTCTGTGTGATTCAAAATATTACATGGACTATACAATGGAAGCCAATCCAAAGTTAGTTTTAATATCTGAAAGGGTAAACATGTTTTCTGTTTTGCAGCAATCTAGTTGAATCAGATTGTCAAATGAATATGACAGATTAAAGCCAATTATATGAGTAGGTGATGCCATGGGCGAGATAAAGTTATCTAGGACTTTGACCGGCTTGGTGATGTGGGAACACAAAGTGGACCATGTGCATATATCAACTATGACTGTTCAAGATTATCTAGTCATTGTGCAACGTGTTTGCCATTGCATGACCCGTCACCACAAACAGAAACAAGCTCTGCTTTGATTGATTGATTTAAAAAAAAAAAAAAAAGAAGACCGCTAAGCCACAAACAGGCTCTCTCACCATTTTGTTGTTCCTCTCTTCTTCCATGACGGGAACAAGGAGGGACGACAAGATTCCTCTCTTGATGTTCAAGATGTTGACTGGCTCATCCTCCTCGGGGAAGAGTTTCACATCAGTGTGCCGCTCAACTGTGACCTTCAGTGGGTTCCTGATGATATGGACGAATCGTCACTTACGACCTGATTCTACTTTTCTTCTTATATACACATTAATAATAATAATAATACATTTATTCTTTAAAATAATGTTTATAAAGTGCTCTGACAGAACAGAAAAGCATACGGTTCATAAAACCGAATTAGACAAAATAACATGCATAAATACCCAAACAATCATATATATATATACATATATATAACAACTATCGTACAAGCTATCATTTCAAATAGATTGAGGAACGTAGACCAGAAGTCACGATGTGGGTTTGTAAAAAAAAAAATAAAGAGGTAGAAGATGACATCTCATAAAAGTGAGATTCTGTAAAAGTGAGTTTTAAGAAGTGATTTGAAAAATGTCACCAATTTTGCATGTGTTATCTCCTGGGGCGTGTTTTTCCAAAGCCAAGGTGCCCTGATGGACGATGCTCTATCACCTTTAGTTTTAAGCCTCAGGTTTGGAACAACCAGAATGCCATCATTTGAGGATCTCAGGCTGCTGGCGAGCTCATAAGGGATTACAAATTTTGTTATGCAGCTCAGAGTCAGACCCATACGTACTTTAAAAGTTACCTGTAAAGTTTAAAAATCAATTCTAAAAATAACTACAAGCCAATGTAATGGTGCTAAAATTAAGTTGCTGTAATGCTACCTGGATAAAATAGCCTCTGTTTTTAAAAGTTAGTTTTAAAGACAGGCAAATAGACTTACTTGGCCATGGCGGCTTTGAAAGCCTGAGCTCCAGCAGCGGGGTGATACAGCGCCTTCCCGTCATCATCCACAGCAAAGATCTCGCTCAGAGAGCATTCTGTGGTGCGCAGGATGAAGCTGCAGGTCTGTGGCACTTCAAGATCAACCTGGCAGTAGATGAACAACTGTTTAGTAAAGCTTTGCGTTCCTGACAGTCAGGACGGGGTAAGGACGATCGGTTCAGGTCGCGAGACGCACTTGACAGGAGACTTTGGGGCCGCTCTTGTTGACATTGGCTCCGGGAACGCCATTGAAGGTCAAAGCCTCATAGTCGTACAAAAAGCGCCTGAAGTTCCTGAACCTTTTAGCCACTGAAATGTGTTGTAAACATCAGTTAGAGTTGAGCCACATTGAGTTTTTATGCACTAAATCACAGCAACGCATGAGATCCGATACAAGATCTGTATCAACATTTTTCCTACATCACAGTGAGAGGTGAGTACAAGAATTTGGAAATATCAGAAAGAGCTCTCAGTATGATGCACTGAACACTCCAGCCTAAAAAACAAACACATTTTCCCCAATCTATAACCTTAACTGTGTCAGTCAAACAACACTTAGCCCTAGTTTTGACGTGGGGTTGACAAAGAATTCAATGCGTTTACAAAGCATGTGCCTTACTGTCATTTCTAAAAAAAGAGGCAATTATTGAGAATAAATGGGAAACTTACAAAAGCATGTTGGAGATTGTTCAGCCACACTTCCTACATCTTGCTCTGGAAAGAATAGCAAAATAATAATAATAATAATTTGGGATTTATTCAGTGGAGAATGACAATACAATCTGCACAGCAAATAAATATGCTAGTATATATATAGAACATACAGTATGTCAAGAATAATGAAGAGTAAGTATTCCAAAAATGTATACTCTTGTCTTTCTTTGCATTCAAATGTTTTCATAGTTAATAGTACTTACGGGCTAGGGTGCATGTGCCCAGCAATAGCAGAAGGTAGATCCTGCTACGTCCCATATTGGGCTCAGCACCTGGAAATCCTTGTGGTAAAAAGAGTCCCCCTCCTTCAGTGAAGACCAATCCTAATGGTTTGATATGATGGCTTTTATAGTTCTGCCGTCTTACTGACGTGATTAGCGGGACTTGCAAATGTGTTGCCCTGGTTCCAAAGTCTGAGCAGTCCTTGTGGCAGGCCAAAGGTAAAATATTTCACAAACTAAGGCATGATGTCAGCACTGGGTGGGGGTGTTTGCTGTGATAATGCTGAATATTCTGATTTGGTACTTTAGGAGACCGTAGACAGATTTTTCACACTAATAAAAGGTTACTGAAGTAAAGTAGCAATTCTTTTTCCCCTCAAATTATTGTGATAGTTCTATAGCTTCTTAAAATGGATTGCCATGTCAGGAAACAAGAGTTATTCACTACTGAGTCACATCTAGAACCTTTAAAACAGAAAACCTTTGCACTTTTGGTTTAACGATATAAATCATATTGACTGAGAAAGAAATGACTCACCCGCCGCTTATGTTAGTGAGTGTACGACAACATAATATATTAAGTTATAATTTTTTAAAATTTGAATTGCATTGAATACTGTATTTTGAACATGGGTGATAAATAAATAAATCAAGCTAAATTGTACATATTCGAAAAGGAGTAGGAAGAAGTAAAAACCTCTCTCTACTTTGTTATGATACTATTACATCAGCTTTTAGACGTGATCAACTTTTATTTCTGATTTCCACACTCTGCAACATAGAATAACTAATAAATATTTCTATAAAGTGTATATATTTTTAAGGCATATCATTTCATGTTCTGGTTTATTTTTAATTCATTTAACTTTTGAAGGCTTGGATGGGCCCCACTTTTTTGTCAGTTCTTCAGATCCTCCTGAGGCCAAACTAAATTTATGAAAACAATATGATTGAACCATTAGAGGTGCATCTCTATCAAGCAATGAAAATATGAACACATTTATTTCTGTATTTCAATTAAATAAATTGAAAGTCATGGATTAACAACACACAGAGTAAAATGTTTCATGATTTTACTTCTTTTATATAATTTTGATCATAGCTTACTGCTAATGAAAACCCAAAATAAAAATGGCAAGAAATTAGAATTTAAAATAAGAAACAATAAAAATTATTTTAAAAATAGACATTAAGTTAGGAATTGGAATTGTGTTTAATTAATTCTGTATGGGCGGCACGGTGTAACGACTGGTTAGCACATCTGCCTCACAGTTCTGAGGACCCGGGTTCAATCCCCGGCCCCACCTGTGTGGCGTTTGCATGTTCTCCCCGTGCCTGCGTGGGTTTTCTCCGGGCACTCCGGTCACCTCCCACATCTCAAAAACATGCATGGTAGGTTGATTGAAGACTCTAAATTGATCGTAGGTGTGAATGTGAGTGTGAATGGTTGTTTGTTTATGTGTGCCCTGCAATTGGCTGGCGACCAGTTCAGGGCGTACCCCACCTCTCGCCCGGAGATAGCTGGGATAGGCTCCAGCACGCCCGCGACCGTGGTGAGGAGAAGCGGCTCAGAAAATGGATGGATGGATGGAAAATTCTGTATGAATCACTTTGAATGGAACTACCGAAACAAACGTTTATACAATATTAAAATTTATTGAGAGGCACGTGCATGCAGTATAATGATCAATATATATTTTTTAATAACAGTTCTCTTCAGTCATATTTATGTTTTGAATTGGTGGGCCCAATATCTGTAGAGTTTGGTGGGAGGGATTTTGTCATCAAATCCTCATGTAAGCATGATAGTAATACCATCCATCGATCCATTCACTGTACCGCTTATCCTCACTCGCGTGTTACAGTTATCTTTATCAGTTATTTTTTGAATCAAAACAAAGAATAGTAAAGGCCCACAATTACATCAGAATAATGACACCACTTATGAGCTTTTTTTCTATTAATAATATTTACAATGTATCGTCTGCGCAGGCAACAACAAAGACAAACGAACAAAGAACAAAGTGCACAACGAAATTCCTGAACAGAATCGCTTAAATTATTTTCCCGGTCATGTCACAAGTTTTGTGATGTTTTCAACACCGTCTGCTACCATGTAAATTGTTCTGTTTGGAATTGATTGACACTGTCAACAAATTACTAATTTATTCATTATTTTAACAATATGTGCATCATTATTGTTGTAGTTCTGCCATGCATCATTCTGAGAATATTTTGTAACGTCTTTTTTGTTAAATCTCTTATTAGGTTATACACCACCGCAAACTACAATCGCAATAATAAATATCTCCATCCAGCCATCCATTTTCCGTACCGCTTATCCTCACGAGGGTCACGGGTTTGCTGGGCGATATTGTTCAATGAATTCCTCACAGTGTCATCAAAATGGATCATTTGTTTTCCTCTTGGTTCTACTGTATATCACAGCAGAGGGTTGTGTTATATTGCAAAGGTGTACTTAATGTTAAGACCAATGAAGATTTAGCATATGTGTGAGTGAGCGTTTGTTCCCTAGAGCAAAAAGGAACATAACCTGTCAATACGTACACTGTTGACTCACCTCTCCCCTACTTAGAAAAGCCAGTAAAGGCTATCTGAGCATGATTGGGAGAGAGCTGCACTCAAGATAATCTAATCTGACAGAGGATGACAAGTCTTGTGTTGCATCACAGTAAATAAAAACAACCTTACTGTACAGTATATGCAAAAGGACTAACAGTCAATAGCGTTCATTAAAAGCTACATGAATGCAGGTAAAGACGGCAAAGAAGAAAAAAAATACTACGGTTGATCAAGAATCAAGTTTGAACTCATACTCGTATTCCTTACAGCAGGGGTTCTCAAACATTTTGAGTCAGGGATCCTTTATAGGGGAAAAATCTTTCCAAGTTGAAAAAGATTCATAAGACTATTAAAATGTAATTTATTCATGTATGTGTATTTATTATAATTAATGAATTAGTCATCATTTAATTGAATTTAAATGTAATCAGTTTTAAGTGTGTGGTGCCCTATTTGGGGATAGTTGATTTAGCCTGTACTGTAAATAACTAGCAAGATTTTGGGTCATTTGGATGTTGATTGAAGAATTTAAGGTAGGCCTGTCCTGTCAGTCCGTTGCGGCGTACTTCGACATTCCAACTGTTTTCTTGGTGACTGATGTCCCAAATGTCTTCAGATCATAAATAAGATCCTGCTGTTTACTTTGAGACTGCTCCCTTACCTTTCTCACAATCATCATCTCTCCACAAGAGACTCTTGCACAGAGCCGCAAACTGAGGGTAATTGCAATCATTTCACGTTTTCCACCTCCATTTTCATCAATACATTTTGACTGATATTCTGTTTATGACCGTAATCAATAAGCAATCATAAAATTGTTTAATTTCTGTGTAAACAGAAATAAAAAACTCAGCAGGGGATCAAACAAAATGATCAATTATAATCTAAATGCAGATTGAACCTTACTAGAATAGAAGTCTAACTAATGTTGCCTTGGAGTGGTTGTTTAAAAAAAGTTTCATGAAGATGGGCATTTTAGGAAACTGGTTGATTCGTGCAGCTGATGTGTAGTAAGAAGGTGCAAGAAGTTTATTAGTTTTAAGAATGAGATGTGGAACTGCACATTTGGCACAATAATATTATAATATAAAACCATTTTAATGGTTTTGTTTCATATGCAATGTGGACAAAACATTGGACATTGATGGTTAATTTTAATATACTTTATTGACATGTCATTCTTTGCATGAGTATGTGAAATGTTACATATTTAACAGTTTAAACAAACTCATTTAAAACTGTTATTCATTGGATGTTATAAATATGCTAGCAATCTAATACTCCTTCCAAACAGGTGGGAGTGTTTCATGCTGATTCAGACCTCAGTTGGTTCTTCATTGTTGGAAAGTAAAGGGGAGGTCAATCTCAAGCCTTCCATTACTGACTTTCACATCAGCATACTGTGAAGCTTGTGTAATTTGCTCAAAAACAGTGGTGTTGACTTGATCGACTACCTTAATGAACTTCTCCACAACGGAATTATATGCATTGTTGAACTGCTCGATATCAAGGGCGGAGATCTTGTCAACAACAACCTTTATGACTCTCACAATACTGTAATAGAGCTCATTGATTTGGAGGAACACTTCATCTAAATAGTCAGAGTTAATTGAGTCAAAAAACTGCTGAGATTTGTCAACAATAGCTGTCAGGGTCTCACTAAGTCTCACCAGCACTGTGTCTAAACTCTCCATATTTTTCACAAAGTACACTAGTCCACTGATGCCATCCTTGACATATGTTTTTACATTTTCAAAGATCTGGCCGACAGTAACTGCATCACCAACTGGCATGGTGACTTTCACGCTGCTGATTTTCTCCACAAATAAGTTATAGTAGACCTCTGTGTTCTGATAAATAACCTGGATAGTTTTGTCCAGAGTACTAGCTATGCTGCTGGTCATCATCTTCAGGACCTCAGGAAGTGTGGTCATTTCCTCAGACCCTGGGAGTTTGAACTTGATCTCTCTCAGTAGGTTGACGATAGTGTCCAAGACAACATGGATGTTTTGTTGGCACTGGACAATGGTGTTTCGAAAGAAGATTGACAGCTGGCTCATCTGGACATCACAGTTGATGACGGTATTATAGACATCGCTGATACGGTTGACAACGACATTCTTCAACTTCTTCATGTTGCTCATGATCTGATACTTGTGAAGAAACTCTGTGAAGGCAGAAATGACGGAAGGGAGTCGCAGCTTCAGTTCAGAGAGCATCAGTTTGGGTGTCTCAATGTTGTAGACAATTTGGAGGTTCATCCTCTTTGCATCCTTGGAAGATGATTTAATGACCAAGATATCAACATCAGCCTCTGGAGCAGACTGCCAAAAAGAATGCAAAAAAATAACTCTGAAGCAATACTGAGTAAAATCAATTAAATTTGCAAAAGTGTCAGGGTACTCAACTCACAGGATAACGACCGTAGAACCTTGCACTCATCTGAGATGGGACCTTGCCATTCAACTGCAAGCCCAGAAAGCCAGCAGATGGAGCAGATAGTGAGGCACTAAGACCATCTCTGCGAGCAGCATAGCGAAGGTTGACATCAGTGAAAGTTGGACTGGTGATGTCCACATTGAGGGTCTGGCGAGAATCACTGAAATAGAGAATACATCTTGAAATGAACTCTTGTCCTGTGATTGAATGAGAAACCAAATATACAACAAATATTGAAACAAAGATAATCTTACCTTGTGCCTTGGTCAATGACATGGTTAGAATCCATGCTGAGGTCGGCATGTGTCAGGGCGAGCTTGTTAATCATGTTCAAAGCTGCATTCTCAAAGCTTACTGTTGAAGAAGCTATTGGACAAAAGGTTTTGTGTAATTCAGTACTTGAAAATATTGCAACAGAACGCAAATAATTATATTAAGGGAATATCATCAACTCACCATCTATGTCATAATCCAAGAAGACAAAAGCGGAAGTGGCAGAGGATTTAAATGTGCCTTTGAAAACAGGAGTGTTTCCCTCCAGTAGTATGTCAAAATTTGAGGTGTACAGTGGGGTTGCAACCTTGCCATTGGTGGATATCTTCTGCTTGGCAAATGTAACATCGGTCACAGTTTTTTCAAAGATGGTGAAATCACCCAGGCTGCTTGGCTGTGACAGATTAATCTCGATATCAGCAGTCAAGGATGAGACTGGTGCAAGATCAATGGTAGTCTGGGCAAAATGCTTCCCATTCGTGTTGAAACTGAACAGGTTGAGCTCGTTGTTACTTGTATGCTTAAGCATGGCATAAACGTGACTTAGGGAGGCTTGGACAGACAGACTGTCAATCAAATCAAAGTTGATTACTTTAGTGGTGCCGCGGTTAAGCTTGACATCAGCAATGACCTTGGAGGTGGAGCGTAGGCCATTATTCAAGAACAGGTTAACGTCACTATCCAAGACTCCTAGTATTATATAGTCATCAAGCACTGTGCCATCCATGTTTGCCTTAGTGAATGCTTCAATGGAAATGTCTTCACTGCTTCCCTCCAGCTTCAGGCTGAATTCACTGTTTGCTTTTCCAACAGCCTTGACCACAGGGATGTTGAAATCACCCTTAATGTTCATGGTAGAGTGAGCCTTGGCTTTGGATTTGGTGTTTGCGACCAGATGCTGGTTCAATTCCAAGCTCACTATAGGCAGAGAAATTCGTGCAGCAGAAGCCACTGAAGTAGCAGCTTCCAGGGTCTCAATACTCATACTGAAGGTGCTGTCATGAGTTCCGTCAATGTGACGATTTTCTAGGGATAAGGAATTGGCCAACTTGATTCCTCTCTTGGTGGTCAGGCTGGTGGTGCCATCAAGTTTGGCTTTCAAGCCCTCAAACACAGAGGCAGTGGTAGCTCCCAGGCGGAATACAATATCATCTGCTGCAGACAGTCCAGTATTGACATTCACATTGATGACAGCAGATTTAAAGGACAACTCTGTAATCAGGTCACCCACAGGGGGGATCTCGATCAGGCTCATTATAACAGCGATGGGAGCAGCCTGATTTTTCTGATAAACAATCTTGGCATCTAGATTGACATTTTGTTCAGTAGAAATCATAAGTTGCTTCAGTCCTGTCAGCTCATACAAGTTCACATCACTTATTGCTGGGGTACGGATGTCAACAAAAGGGAATTCAATAACAGGAATGCTGATGGGGTTAGTCAGGAAGTTAAGATTGGCATTACCATCCATTGCAATAAAGGCACCAGCTTCATTTTTGTTGTTGTCAACAGTGAGGTTGTAGGTCATTACACCCTGATTAAGACGAGCAGTATAAATTGTATTCATCTTCTGGTTGTTGGGGGTCAGAGTGGCGGAATAATCATTCTGCAAATCAATCTTAGCAGTTGGTGCTCCAAAGACTGAAACCCTGCAATTTACTTTGTTTTGGAAGTCAGCGAAAAACTCATAGGGATAGGCAACAATGTTAATTCCATTGGAGAGAAGTCCTCTAACCACACCAGTGAAGTCTGTGTTATGGTTTACTTTAAGTTCAGCCTTCATGTTACTAAGGTTGAGATGTCCAGAGGCGGAAACCACACTGTTCTTAATCATGGAGGCCTTCATCTCGTTAAGGACATTAAACTTGTAGAGCAGAGGGCTTGCTTCAGCAGTTACTTGCTGTTTCATTGTCAATGGTTTTGAGTCTGTGTTACCAGAGAAAGTCAGTGTGACAAGGCTTGGACTGAGTGACAAAAACAGGTTGCTGATGTGGTTCCCTTCTTGAGCAACAGACTTGCCAACATTGTCAACAGTCAAAGTGAGGGTGTAGCCATCTTGACGGAGGATTGCCTTCTGGTTCATGGTGGCATCATTTTTTACATTAATGATTGGAAGGTCTACAAGATGTTTGTAGTTTGTTTCAAGAGAAGCAGCCATTCCCTCTTCCATGGCAATAAAAGCAAGGTTCGTAACATCAGCATTGTAATTTGGTGTATTAACTTTCACTGCAGTCTTTGCTTGGGCCTGGCCAGAGAGACCATAGAGAGATAGAGAGGCTTGGTGATCAACAACAAGCGCAAGATGGTTGATCTTGAGGGTCTCTGCGAGCACAACACGGCTCATTTTGGGAAGTGCAATTTGAGCAGTTGAGTCGAATTTGTAATTAAGGATTTCAAAGCTGGTAGATGTGCCTTGGGAAGTAATGATGCCTTTGAATTGGGGTGTCATTACTGTCTCAGTGGAGTTTTGGAGCTCAGCAGATGTCTTGACAGTGTAGATAGGAGTATTAAATCGGATCTCACCATAGAGTTTGCCAAAGCAAGGGACCATAATATCACACGGCATTGTTGGAAGTTTCATCTCAGGAATCGAAAGAGACTTAACAAGCTTCTCCACAGGGAAGTGAGGGATAGTAGGGAAAGATATCTCAGAAAGAGAGATATCTGAGAAGTTGATCTCAGGCATGGAAGGGAGGTAGTTCATTGTAAGGTCTCCAAAGAAAGTATCAATGTCAATCATCTTGAAATGAAAATTCAAGATGAAATCAATAATTTGGATGATTCTCTGCTTGATGTCATCAAATGAAATGGTGGTGGCTTTGATAGTATGGAACCCCAGAATTGTGAACTCAGGGATATCCAGATGTGAGGGGATTTCAACCAGCTGAAGTTTATCCATGTTGAACTTCATGGAAGGTACCACCAGGTCAGTGAGCGGAACAGTGAAAGATGGAATATTCAGCTCATATTTCTTCAATTTACTTAGTAGTGCGTCAAAGATTTGCTGAATCTCACTGATGATCTTTTGCTCAGGGAACACTGCCCTGATTTCCTCAATCACACTATCACATGTACGAGTGACAATTGCCAGGACTTTCCTGTAGTACTTGCTCACTAACTTCAGGTATGAGGTAAGCTCACCTTTAATGTCAATATTTGTAACTTCCTCTTTTATATATTCAAACAATCTCTTGATTTCTCTAAACATAGCCTGGTCCATCAATTCATTTACAGATGTAATAATTTCTGCAACTCTGATTTCCCTCAGACGACCCATAAAGCCTTTAGCAGAGGTCAAGACAACATTGGAGAAATCCTTTGCTGCTTCAAGTTTCTGGGGAATTTCAAGAGCCCTGATGAGATCATTAATGTAAGTAGTGCAAGCAGCAATGAATTCATTCACATAATCCACAAACCCATTATAATCCAATGATGTCATCTTCTGCGCGATAGACTCAACGAAAGACTTCAGGTGCTGAATCATATCCTTAACTTCAGTGGATTTCATGTAGTCAATAACTACCTGGAAGACCTGCTGGAATTTATTAGGGATGTCTGCATCCCTCACCATCCTGGCAACTGTGTTGAGGGTTTCCTCAATTCTAAACTGCTTGATGACCTCCACCAGTTTTTCCAAGATGGCTTGGACCTTTTTGTCAGCTTCAAACTTTACAACGCACTCCCTTAGCTGGCCAAAGACTGTGTTGATTTTTTCAAAGACGTTGAGATCCTGGATCAATTTCTTGATAAACTCTGTTATCTCTTTGGCTAGCTGAGTCGGAATCTGACTCATTAGATCCTTGATAGAACCACTGATGTTGATGTCTGTAATAAACTCCTTTAGTTCAGCAACAAAGTTGACAATATCAAAATTCTCAATTGTGCGTTTCATGATATTCAGGCAATCATTCAGAATAGCCATGATTTGGTATTCATTGTCAATATTACGCAGGAATGCCACACTGGTGCCTTGCAATTGTTCCAAGTCAATCTGCTGGATCGTCATCTTCACTGTATCGATAACATACAGAACCATTCCCTTAATGTCATACTCATAATTAATAGTATTTACCAGTTCCTGGATCCTTGACGCGATGGTTTCAAACATTTTTCCATCAACAATAATCTGCTCCATCATGGCAACATAGCTTTGAATGTAAAAAGTGACATCAGTGATCATTTTGTCAAAAATAACCCTCAGGTTTCTTAATGCAGTATCTACGTCATCCATGGAAAGCAGAATCTTTGGCGTAAGTTCACTGAAGTACTCCTTCAACTGAATGACTTTGCCTTCAATGTTAAATTGAGTAACAAACTCACCTACATGCTGAGGAAGTGCCTCAAGTTTCGCCCTGATTTCCTCATTGCTGATGCAGTCCTGAACAATTTCTGCAAGACGGACAATAGCATCCTTGATGCTTTCCAAGAAGAAAGGCACATTTTCTATCAGAGGGAACTGAATGATGTGGCAGTTTGTGTTCTTGTCATACTTGAGGAAACCCGAGAGACCAAATTCCTGGTTGTCTGTGGATTCGGTGTTGATGATGTTTGTAAGTAGAGTAGCAGAAATGCCCATGCCAGTTCCCTCAGCAGTGTTGTAAAGACTCATGTCTTGATTAAAGGCATTATTATTCATTTTAGACTTTAGACTAACACTGGTCTTCTGTTCGTTAGGGGAAAGAACAGCGTCCATCTTATTGTCAAAAGTGGTCTCCAGGGAAATTCCGTTGTCTAGTGCCTGGCTGACTGAGGCTCGGCATTCATGTGAGCTAGCAAAAGCCAAGGGTTGTGCTCGCAGGAGGAACTTGCCATAGAGCTGTGCACTGTGCTTTCCATACAACGATAAGTCTCCATCAGCGTTGAAGATGGCATCAAGGTTGAAGTCAAAAGGAACAATGCTGGAACGGAGGGTATGGTCAAAGCGCATGGCCTGTGAGTTAAAGCGAGCATCATTGGTGAACTTGGCAGCAAGACCAATAATTTCAAGCTCTGAGTTATGGCTCATGTGGGTTCCAAAAAGATTTCCAGTTGTGCTGCACTTTGCGTTGGCAGTCATGTCAGCATAGTTAACCTGATAGAGGTGCTTGATCTCTGCCTCATCATAGGTGGCTTTCAGGCTTCCAGTCAGGTCCAGCTTATAAAAACTTGCGTGCAACTGAGCCTCATTAATAATGTTGGCAGCAAGAAGCTTCAGGTTGTTGTTGACCTTGGCCGATGCTGAATAGGGTGTCAAGTCAATGGAAACATCATGTTTGTAAGAGGCATAGTCACTGTACTGGACTTTAGCCTTAGAGTTCAAGTTAAGGCTAGAAAGTGTTATGGTCAGATCATTGCCATTATCAAACTTGAGGTCGAGCATTGCGGCCTTGTTGTTAATGGACAGAGTTGCTCTTGTAGTGTCCAGCCCAGCATTAAAGGTGTTTTCCAGAGACAGTGGACTCTGAAGAGTGTTTGTTCCACTTGTGATCAAACCGTCCTTGTCCAATCTCAGGGTGGCTTTGTGTATGGCAGTGTTCTGTAGAAGCCGAATGATGGCATCACTGTTTACAGTCAGACCATTGACATCAAGGGAGGAAGTCAGCAAAGAGTAGATTTGATCTTGAGAGCGGTCTGCATTCGTTTCCACTCTCAGCGAAATTTTGCCGGTTCCAGCAGAAGCTTCAGCCTTGTTGTGGATTTTCATACCAAGCGCAGCGGCACTTGAGTGCCACTTCAGTGACAGGTTGCTGTCTGTGAAAGAAAGCTCAGCAACATGTGTCAAGGTGTCTTCAAAGGCATTGGTGTGAGAAACAACCAATAAGTCACCATTAACAAAGGTTGCTGTAATTCTGTTTTTAGCCTGAACAATGGTTGAGTCAAATTCAACCAAGGAATCGATCTTTGCATTTGGTTTGAATGGAATAACATAGAAAGTCTGAGATGAAATTGTCTGGGCATAGAGGGGTCCAGCCCTGAACATTCCCTTAAAGTTGTTATCAATAGAGATTTTTTCAGCGTTGATTCCAGTCAGAGAATTGTGCTCGATGTCAACAATGAGGCTAAGTGGGCTTGTGGCTTTAATCTTGGAACTTGATTGAACACTAATTTTGTCAGTAATGGTTGCATTCTCAACAAAATTGACACTGGCTTCAATGAACTTGTGGGACAAAGAGCCTTTCATCTGGGCCTTGAGTGAGTCAGTGGTGGCCAACATTCCAGAGCCTAAATGAAAAACAGAAAGAAAATTAGTTATTACAGCCTTACCCTTGGATAATGCAGCATGAGTGTGATTTTATTTTAGAAATACCTTCAAGCTTGACTGCGAGTATTTCAAATGGCGAGGTTCCTTTCACATCAAACTTGGCAGAGTAACTTGGAGTTTCCACAACATCTTTGCCGGCTGCCATCGATGCCTCTATGTTGTAGAGGTTGCTCTTCATCTGTGTTGAAACTTCAGTTTTGCCAAAAAGAGGAACAGTTAAAGTGAGGCTCTCAGGGACAAAAAGCTCTGGGATTGGAATCTCCATTGAGATGATCTCCATTCCAAACTCAGGCAGAGACAGGTGAGGTGTTGTTAAAGCTGGTGGGAAATTGAGCTCCTTAGTTGATTTTCCTCCAAGAGGGAGTGGGATGACGATGGTAAAGCGCTCTTTGTTGAAGTAGTACACAGCCTTTGTTTCACTGTTAAAAGTTCAGCAGGTAAACACATAAATGTGAAATGAGAACCCCAATAACCAATTAATCTGGCCCATTTCAAACTTACGTGTTCAAGAACAATCTCTCTGGCAGAGAAATCTCAGGCATATCTGGAACTCTGAAGTTCTGAAAGTAAGGGATCTCAGCACCATACTTCTCCATGTAGTTGTTTGCTGCCTAATAGACAGACAACAATAAAAATCTGTTTTACCTTCAAAAAAATAAAAACAAAACAGCCATAATAGCTGTATCACCTACCTCCCCAAACTTATTGAAGATGTGAGCGACCTTCATGTCAGTCTGTCCCACCTGTGTGTCAAGAAGTTGTTGTGTATACTTCTCAAACACATCAGAGAATAGCCCAAAGGTGACATCAGTGTTCACATCAGATTTGAACTCAACCGCAACCTTGCTGTCATCTTGAGAATGGAGAACAAATGGAAACATTTTAAGCAATGAAGAAGTGTTTCTCTTTTAATGACTTTTACCTTAACGATTGGGTTAACATTAGCATTTCAATTTCAGTGCTGATTTTAAGGTACCGTGTAAAGTCAGAAATGGATATGAAACACCCAAGAAAGAAAAGATGCAGTGAGCTAGCCAATTCTGAGTATTCGTATTAGTATAAGTATTGCTGATGGTTGTTATTGATAGGGCTGGAAGCATGGTAAATCAGTGCACTACATATGGAAAAATATATTACCATATTTCATTGCAAGCTCCTGTTTGGACACAGCCTCCAGGACCTTCACTTCACTCTTCAGCTTCAATTCCAATTCTTCTTCTCGCTTTATGTTAGCTGTGACTGAGGCATCAACGTTCCATGTGGGGACCAGAAGCTGAATTTGAAGCATACCTTTCTTCATCATTTCAAGACTGAAATAAATACCAGAGTCAGAACCCACAGTAAAATATGGCATCTTTGTTCCTCCGTGAGACACTTCATTTCTTACTTGGCTCGACCAACCAGGGAAAGCTGAGGGATGTTTTTGTTCAGGAGATCCAAAGAGATGGAGTGTGTTCCTTTGCCTCTCGTATTCCCATCAACAACACCTAGCCTCAATCCTGCTTCCACATCATAGTCAGGAATCTGGATATCAGCTGTGACCGAGTTCTTCCTTCTGTTGTATTTCATGATAGCTCTGGCCTCCGTCGGCTCTGCGCCTGTTTTTGCCCAACCAACCCAATAATGTCACTTCACTGGATTTCAAAACCACTTTGAGTGATGTAGAAGCTCATATTATTATTATCTTTAGTGTGACGTACCTTCTGCTCTAAGAACAAACTTCACAGAGTCAACCTTTTGTCTGGCCTCGTCTCCCTCCTTAAGCAGCTCATAGACAAGACTGGCGGTGTACTCAGTGACTTCACCGGTAGGATGGAGCTCCAGTGCAAATCTATCAAAATTTATGATATCATTTAATGGATTAATCTGTTTTTATTAAGTAATTTATTCATAGAAATGTAGATGTTCTGTGTGTTTTCTCACTTGCTGTCACCGGTGAAGGGGAAGTAGGGGGCTGTGTCTTGAGAGAAAGCATCAATGTACTGAAGAGCAGTGCAGTATTTCATCCCAGCAAAAAAGGGGGTGCATTCACTAACATCGACTTTGTTTGCCCCCATTGGGGTGATAGTCACAACCTTTTGTTCATTCACTGCCACCAGAGTGTTTCTAAATTTTAAATACAAAGGAAGAGTTAAAATCAACAAAAATGTAACTTCCACCCTTGGCATACAGCTACCATTATTATTATTATTATTTTGTAACCTACGTCATTTTGATGAGCTTGGTTGGGCTCTTTGGAGCAGGAATGGTCAGTTTAACATGGTCACGTCCCATGGAGAGCTTGGCCTGAAGGCCACTCTCATGGAAGATGTTGGAGTACATCTCCAATCCAGAGTTGAGATATTCAGGAATGTAGGCTCCAACATGGGTCGCAAACTCAATGCCAGCAGAGGGCATGAAAGCTACTTCACTCTGTCAGAGAAACACAAAAGATGTACAGTAATTAGAATATGTGACTTATAAATCATTGGTGTGATTAAAACATATTCAGCAAATAATGACCATGTCACGGGCAATCTTAAGTCCAGCCTTGATACCAGGGGTGAAGGTCCCAGACAATGAAATTTTCAGAGGTACACCAGTGACAGTAGGCAGGAAAAAGTCATTGTCCATGAAGATATAGTGGGCAAAGATGGTGTTGTCAGCCTTTGTCATCAGTCCCATCAAGACCTGTGCAAATGCAAGTCAGATTTAAATCACAAACAAAATAAATTGATTTAAAAGAATAATGCCGTAAACTGTTCTCCTCAAGTTATATTTTCTTTCCTTACGTCAGTGGGGAACATCCTGAACATGCTCTTTATCATCAAGGCAGCAGAGTATGCCATATCTCCCATTTCACTAGACTTCAGATATCCCAGCTCATTTCCGAATAATCTCAGATACATCATTGCCTCTGGAGACTTTGAGGTCTCCAGTTTTCTCATCAGCATGTTGAGGTTCTGCCCAACTTCTCTCATAAAATTCAGAGAGACCTAAACACAGATGTGCACAAAGTATTACTTAATTGTTTGATACAACCAAAGTAGAGTTGTTTTCAGCCACCCCAAATACCTGTCTCTTCATCTCAGCGTTCCTTGAACCAGGAAGGAAGCGCTGTACAATCTCTCTGACTGCGTGCATGTTATCCGAGACAAAGTATATCGTCTTCATTGCAGTGTCAGGGAAGAATCCGTTGTCACCAAACAGTGCATCAACTGTTGGCTCAAATCCTTTACCCTCCATCCCAATCTGTAATGGTGTTACAAGTCACAAGTTAACTTGATCTAAATTTAGTCCGACAGTTTATTTTCTGACCACTCAAAATATTTACCTCTATCATGTCAATGTCGAAACCAAATGCCTTAAGAGTCATTTCCAGCATGGCTTCCTTGGGCAGGTAGCTGGTTCCCTCAAAGATCATGTTTCCTTCCACAGATCCGATCCGGTAGTTGCGAGAGAACTTGATGGGATTCATGATGGGTCCAATCTCATTGTCCTGGAGGGCATCACGAATCTTTTGTCTGAGTCTTGGCAAGAAAACAAAGATACAGTTCAACCTCTAATTTTCTCGATTTGGTGGCACTCTGACAATAACAACAAATGAATGATTATGCAGCAAACTTCACTTACTCTTCGGTTTTAGGCTCACTTGAAGACAAAATATTGGTAATATGGGACACCACAAAGCTCTTAAATTGGGTGTCTTCTTCAGTCGGCAAGGCAGTGGCCAGACGCACCAACTCACTTGGCAGGGGGTTCTTCATAAGCACAAGATAAGCAGCAATTCTCTTTTGCACAGGGTTGGCACTGTCCAAAAGGACCTGAATGAGAATTTCTCTTCCCTGTGAAACAAACAATTAATCCAATTAGCAAGCATTATAAGCAATTTTTTTTTATTATTCTTTAATATCTCTAAATGTTTGCACTTGCCTCATCTGGGATGGGAGTCAGCCGGTAAACCTGAATGGCAGCTTGCTGCACTGCCAGGGAAGCTTCTTGTTGGTTCACACACTGCAGCACTGAAGCTCTGAGTGCAGGACTAGCAGGCACAACAGCAGGAGCCATGTTCCCAATAACCTAGACCAACACAGACGAAAGTTCTCTTTATTGTACAGAATAAACACAAACAGGATTTGGATAATGTTTCCAGAAGTCATGTCATTGAACTAGCCATTTGTTAAATTACGTACCCTCAAAGTCAGGAAAGTGTTGTCTTCGTCACCAGTGCAGTCACCCAAATGACCTGCCATGAACTCAGCAACAGAGCGAATCTCAGGGATTAGCTTTCCTTCGCTTTTGTAAAACCTGTGATGAAGACATTTCGGTTCAAAGCTGTTGAATCCCATTTGACGGTCATTAGTATACCTTGAATGAAGGTAACGTAACTCACCTCTTGACTACATTGCTCAGGCCGTACATGATAGGCTTACTGGGCTTGTACTTGACCATTTCAAGCATGTCGTTAATCAGAAGAGCAGAAGGATTAGAAACAAGTCCCAATGCAAACACTGTGGCATCAACTTCAACTGCTGAGGTTTGGAAGCCCCTGAGGATCTGCATGATGGCACTGCTGCACTCTGGAGTTCCGCACTGGGCCAGAACTTGATAGGTCAGGACACGGGACACAACAAGAGCCTCGGGAATGGCACTGCTCAGGGTTTCGGTCTTCATTCCGCGGACCACGGTGACGATCTGATGGAATAGGTGTGCCCTCCTCTCACCCTCGGTCTCAGGCAGAGTGGCCACGTCGCTCAGCAGATCCAGAAAAGCATCTTTATCTTGGAAATATGTCTTGTGCTCAACAGTGTCCATATGAAGACCCTTGGCATTAACACCTGTGAGACACCAGCAGCGTTGTAGTAATTAATGGTTTCACTTTGGAGATGGGAATCAAAACATCTCAGATTAAATTCTGATTTTACCATGGTCAAAGATTCTGTCGTTGGAAGTAGAAACCTGCACCAGGGTTAGTTCTTGTTTTCCAACATTTGTAACTCCATATTCACCCCTAAAATTGTAAAACACAGCTTTAGGCTCCAGACTGAGGCATAAAACAGGCTATATTACTGAAGCACAATATATGGGGCATGAGGTACGTAGATTCAGACTTACTTGTGGGAGAATGGGATCAGCATGTGCTTCTCTGTGCAAGACCCAGAGGTCATGTGTTTCTTCTCATTGTCAAACATGTAGTTACAGGTCTGCGAGCTTCTGATGAGCTTGGAAAGAGGGTATTGCTGAAAAAGGTAATTTGACATTAAGAAAATTACATTATGCTCCCTTCAACTTGGAATGGCATTTTTCAATCCTAAATTGTTGTTGTCTTGTCTTACCATGCCAGAGATGAGTGCCAAGGGGCTGGTATAATCTCTTACTGGGACAAATTTGTCACATGTGGACAGGTCCCTTTCCAGGCTAATGTCAGTTGCAATGTCCTCTCTAGCGTTGACCGTGTAATAGGTCTTGCACATACCATGGATTGTTGGCTAAAATGCAAAAAGAATAAATGCATAATTGCTTTACATTTGTAGGGATTATTAATTTGACTGAGAAAATGGAATACTCTAGTTGTTTTAGGAAATTGGCAAAGGAAATTACGGTACCATATTCGTGTTCTTGTCCTGTTCCACTAGAGGCACAGCCAGGGCTGAGATGATACCCCTCTTGATGTTCAGGGTGGTTGTTGTCTCACCTTCCTCAGGGTACAGTTTCACATCGTGGACACCCTCAACCACAACCTTCAGAGGATATCTAAAAGACAACAGAGAACATGTTAACGGACTTGGTTTTGTACATCTACATTTTTGTTGATTATGTTCCAAAATATGTGGTAGTGGTACCTTTCCATTTCATCAGCAAAGGCATCCGAGCTGGGCGCAGCATTGAACGTGGGGTTGCCATCTGAGTCAACACCAACCACTTCACTCAGGCTACAGCCAGTGGTGTGTACGATGAAACTGCAAGTCTGGGGAACTTCGATTTCAACCTGTGACAGACCCGTGTCAACATTATATCGTAGCTTTATCGCTCTCACAGGCTTTACACACATTTAAACTTATTGAAACACACTTTTTAAACACCTTGTAAATGTATTTTAGGAGGTTAGGAGGAGGTTGGCCGGTTGGCTCAAGCTATGGCGGACCTAGTTGTGAGTGTCTTAGCTGTGGTCATCTGCAGCTCCTGTGAAACCCATTGTGGTTTGTGTTTTACTCTAATCCAGGCATTCAAAAAAAATAAAAAATAAAAATAAAATAACTGAAAAGTGCACCGGTGACTGTGGTTCTATTTCCACACATGTGAGGGCATTATAGATTTGATTTCTGTGACAGACAAGTCGATCTGGGGGAAAAAAACAACAACAACATGATAGCGCTGGGTGAACCACAACATAATGGGGGAAAAACTATAGCCTGTATACAAACTTTTGTCAATACTTTAGCCCTTAATAAGTGTCTTTCTAACAAAATTACCCTCCCCAGCCTGAGGGGTACCCAAATTCTCTCATTCACATTTCTTTTGATCAAATTTACTGTGCCTACTAGGAAACTAAAAATGAATATTTTTAGTTTCTGAAATATAATTTTAGAATATTTCAGAAATTCAATTCTATTAGTCCGAAATGCTTGTCGTCTGCACAGATTAGTAAGGTACAGTGTGTAGCCTACCAGAGTGGTTGATGGTGGTGATTTTTTATTTATTTTTTTTTTTGTTCTTTTAAAAAATTAATTATCTGAAAAGAGACTGCACCGCTCAAACCTTGCATGTTGCCCTGGGTCCGTTCTTGACAGACGAGGTTCCAGTGATGGCATTCAGAGATTCAGCTACGTATTGGTATTCGTACTTGTGCAGGGTCTTGTACCTTTGGGCAACTAAAGGACAACATCGGTATCACCTTGGTGAGACATTCACTGTTATTGTGTGATAGATTATTTAGCAATTCATCTGGGACAACTTACGCAGGCAAGTTGGCTGATATCCATCTTGGGCAACTTGGAACAAGAAAGAGAATAATTGTTTATTTCCACTATGTCAAAAGAAATATTGCATTCAAATAGCTCAGGCATATTCTCTTCATCTGGCTCGTACATAAGCATAAGAATAACATAAAATCTGCAAGGTATGTATTTATTTTACAAACACTGTTCAATGAAAAGCATGTCTGTCCAGACTGTATTTTTTTAATCGAAACACAAACAAAACAACATTTTTATTGTTTTTCAGCTACAAACTAAAAAGTCACAAAAATTCGACAATATTAGACAGTCAAGATATATATAAAGACACACTGATAAAACGTCTACTCTACACTGTCCCCATCTATAATGAGAGAAGTCAATTTGTTATTATCAACTAAGTGGACGTCAGGAAGTCTGGATGTGGGTGTCTCGGTGTAAGCTGTGGCTGACAGCAGCTCCTATGTGAGTGTACTTTCCTCCTGGCATTCGCTAAATTGAAAAGTGCATCTGATGTCCTTTCCCCTCATGTAAGGGTATTACAGTAGGTATACTATACACTCTGTTATAGAGAATTTAATGCAACTGATGTAGAGTGAACAGCACAGGACCCAGTATCGCGCCTTGTGCAACACCCTTGGTTAATAGCAGGAAAACCAATTGATAGTGTCAAAGAGTTACACATTGCTTTTGTTGGAATAGATCATTTTAAAACCAGTTAAATAACCAGCAGTCAAATCCAACATCTTTCAGCCTACGTAGCAGCAAAGCATAGTCAACAGCATCAAAAGCTTTGGTAAGGTCAATAAATAAAGCAGCACAATATTGCCCTTGGTCCATAGCGCTTTTTACAGTAATATTATTTGTTACTGACCAAACTGCAGTATGTTTGTATCATAACGTGAATCTATTATTGCCAAGTAAGAAGGGACCAAAACACCGGAATTAAATGCAGACCTTAAAGGTAGCACTAGTAATCCTATAAAAGCATGACATATATTTTAAATGGAATCACAGAAAAGAAATCGACTGACTTGAATAAATCCTTTCCAGCAAAAAAATAAAAACAAAATTGCAATTTCTTTAGAAACAACAGCGATGTGCCGTAAATTGAATTGTCCTTAAAAGTAAAGCTTCTCATCTGTAAAATGCCCCCCCAAAAAATGCACTGGCTCCACATGGTCACCCAAAGGCCCAACGTATTAGAATGCTTCAAAAAACATTATCATTAGCCAACATTGATCATAGGAAAGTCGCAACACCAAGCTTAAGTTTTTACAGCAAAATAATACAAATACAATATCTTTAAAACAACGACCAAAGAAGGATAAAAACTGTTGAAAGTACTCACCAGCAGCCAAGGCCGATGTGCTGAAGATCAGCAGAAGGCAGAGCTTTGAGTCCCTCATGGTGGGCTCATAAAGCTCAATCCCTTCGGTGTTTGGCGAGTACTCAGATGAGACTGAGTTGTCCGAATCCTCTCTGGTCTTTTATAGAGCAAATACTGGGAGGAACGCTCAAAGTCCGCTGTGCCCTGCAGTGTGGAGGGACAAAGGGAAAAGGTTTGAAAAGGATACACATTGCTCAAATCAGAGGCTTACAACACCAGATTTTCTGAAATCGTTACACAGGGGGTCCTGACTCAAATGTTTGATCGTATCAAGACAAGTCAATGAGTTCAAGTTACTTTGTTGGTTTTCAAACTCAATGTCTGTGCTTGACCGAGATGGACTAAGCTGATCAAATGGCACAATTATGTAATACAAACTTGATACCACTAGAAGCCAGTCATAGACAGATCTCGTGATCAATTATTGAAAAGTCTCCAAGTAGTGGTGATTTTGTATTCGAGCATCGAGTATTTGGTTGAAATGCGGATATTAAAAGCTATTCTCCAAAATGCTATCAATCCATGCCATGACATTCGTGTTTGAAATTCATTTCATTTCATTAAATGCATTAAGAGCTAGTATGTTGTCTTAAATATCATATATAGTATACTGTATTTAAAAATATGTAGACCTTTTTCTGGGTGTTATAGCCTATACAGTTAATTCTTAAATCAGCACATTTCGTGATTCATCAACGCAATGCAGTGCCAACTCCCATTTCCAAGATGGCCTCCCCCATGAAACCAGGCTTCACCTTCCTTTTTATTGCACATAAAACGTCAAATCACTCGCCTGCAAAATAACCAGATGGAATTAGCCCAGTCTAGTTCTCAGTGGCTCAACTCTGAATTACATCCATTTAATGTGAGCCCTAAAGTTTTGGCACATTTGCTTAGTCATCGCAGAAGCTTCCAGCTGTGTGGAGGAGGTCACTGATACAAGTGAACTGGTTCTCATTTTGTGTGGCGTGATCGATCAAAGCATGCTCCAAACGCAATAGTCCATTAACATTGTGTAAAAACAATGACTCTTATCTCCATGTTCTGTGAATGATAATTATTACATTTTCTCACATTTTTAAAAGCATTTTTACTGTTGAATTAGTAATTAAAAAAAATATCTAAAATGTCGATACATTGCATTTACTGTACGTTATGTTAGTCATTTAAAAATCTTTTTTTGATGAATTTGTTTATGACCCTTAGAGGACTTCTTTTCTCACAGGAAAAAAAAAAAGGTTCGCCACCCATGTGCAATACCCAACATTTAAACACACAGTCACGTATGAAGGTTAAAAATAAAATAATAAGAATATTAGTACTGAGAGCATTTTACCTTGCTCTTGTGTTGCTGCTTCTTGCCCCGATTCCGCTGCCACTAACCCAAAATGAAAACAGTCCCCCCTAATTCAATACCAGATGGATGATGAACTTCGATCTGCAAACATTCAAAGGTTCCTCTAAGGCTTTGTTTGCTGTTCAAGCAAACATAAATAAACATTTTAACTCAAGGTTGAAACATGTTTTTATCCCTATACCACGAGGTTGTAAGTTCAATCTTGTGAATGATCGAAATTCCCATGCAGTGTGGAAGCATGTTTTGTTAGCATTGCATTTCTTTTTTTTGCATTGACTGACAAGGAGGTCGTGGGGGGGCCGGGGGGGGGGGGGTCAGCCCTTGAACACATGATAAGCCACACTGTGTGCAATTTGTCTCTTAGATTCAATCAGGAAACCAATCACGCTATTGATTTTGATGGTCATATTCCTCACCGCACTATAATTCTGCCATCTTGCATTTGCTGGGGTTTTGCATTTATCTACCTCATCCATCCATCCATCCATTATCTCAGCCGCTTCTCCTCACTAGGGTCGCGGGCGTGCTGGAGCCTATCCCAGCTGTCATCGGGCAGGAGGCGGGGTACACCCTGAACTGGTTGCCAGCCAATCACAGGGCACATACAAACTAACAACCATTCGCACTCACAGTCACACCTACGGGCAATTTTAGAGTCTCCAATTAATATATGTTTTTGGGATGTGAGAGGAAACCGGAGTGCCCGGAGAAAACCCACGCAGGCACGGGGAGAACATGCAAAGTCCACACAGTCGGGGCCGGGGATTGAACCCGGGTCCTCAGAACTGTGAGGCTGACGCTCTAACCAGTCGGTCACCGTGCCGCCTTAGCTACCTCATTTGCTTAAAAAAAAAAAAATAATAAATAATAAAAAAAAAAAAAATAAATAAAAATAAAAAATAAATAAATAAATAAATAAATAAAACAAATAATTAATTCCTCCACGCCAAGGTGGAACCACCATCTAAAGTACATTAGAGGGCTGCTAGTGACTTTCATATTTTAATATGCTATGCTGATCATACACATTTGATTAAAGTTAATTTTAGATTTGTAATTTTTTTTTAAGCATAACTGTTAACTGTAAACCACTCCATTGACACACTGGAGGTTTACTGGTATTGGTCTATCTGGAGGGGCGAAAGTTGGCTGAAAGTCCAGACACAACCAAGTCATGCACAGGGTATCTGCTGTGTCATAAATCGTCTTGTGCCCCTGCAGCCACTTTATCAGGTAGAGAATGATAACACTTTTCAAACCCAATAAAACGCCATTGACATTCGAAGAAGACAGATCAAAGTTTATCATATTTCTCTACACTATAAGGAGGGCATGCATGCTATCGTGTTGTTACATATTGCATACTAAGTACGGGTCCAGTATATTGGCCACAATTTTGTGTAGGGAGGCACTTCCAAAATGAACAACTCAGTCAGACTTTTTCTTTTTCTTTTCTTTTTTTTTAAAGATGAGAAAAACATACGATCCAATTAAATCAACTATTTTCCTATTACAAACTGTTAAAACTTGGTTTGATGCTATTACTCACATCACTCCAAACCACACAAACTATTGTACACGCTGTACTGTACATGACTGTACAAACATACAAACTCGTTAAAATAAAACCTCATCAATGTGACTAAAACCCAAACCCAAGAATCCCTTCATATCACCTGATCTAACTCAAGTAAAAAAAAAAAAAAAAAGGAATGTAAATCTCAATTATAAACCTAAAGCTGAATCTTGCATCCCTTTTTTTTGCCAGCTCACTGTAAAAATTCAGAAGTGGGGAACCTTTTTACTATCAGGGGCCATTGTTTAAAAAAAAAAAAAAGACAGTAGGTCAACAAGTTCTTTTTGTTTCTTTGGGCACAATACCACAAGTTTCCAACAAGCATGCAAAGACTTTACCCTTCCCTAATCTAATCCTTTCCCATGTGTACAGTTAAATATGGCATTTTGTTCTCCACCTAAACACAACATGACCTCTTTAAACTAGCGATGCTCTGGTGTGCACAGTCCAAAGATGAACTTAATGTTGTTGTTGTTCTTTTCTCCCCCTTACACCTTGTGGTGCATAGTAACAACTATATCATTATGTCAATCACGGTCACAAAATGTGACGCGTTGTCAGTTTGATTTCCCCTCGAGGAGCATTAAGTCGACTTTTTTTCTAACCATAATGTGTAAAACCACATTCTCGCCCCCTTCTAATTATTTGTGTGAAATACAGTGGAAGGTGTTAATAACACATTACCGACAAAACAATAATGTCATAATTGTCTTGGCTCAAACAAGAATGTGCTCCCATTATAATAAGTATCCTCACATCTATTGAAAAAAACCCAAATATTAACCTCCATTCACTGTATACTGCTAGAAGCCGTAGCAAGTGTCTATATTTGAAACATTTCTCTTAGCACCC
Source organism: Phycodurus eques (assembly GCF_024500275.1). NCBI lineage: Eukaryota > Metazoa > Chordata > Actinopteri > Syngnathiformes > Syngnathidae > Phycodurus > Phycodurus eques. The sequence goes on from NC_084542.1 coordinate 11,719,843, forward strand.
TCTAGTGCAATATTCCTGAATCATTGAAACCAAACAAAGCAAAAAAAAAAGTTAACAGCGGTGTGCTGTTTCTGTGCTACTTTCCCAAATCTCTCCTTGCCTTCCTCGCAAATGACAATATTACAGTAAATTACAGTAGAAACATCTCACAACCAAACCAAAAATGTCACAAAGTATATACTATACTGAAATCGTGATGATTGATTCACAAATGTACCAAATAAGTGTGACCTTTTCAGTTAAACACAAAACTAATTGTACCTTGTGCCATCTAGTGGAAGAACATTTCATTGTTCTGTCTGTCACGACATGTCGCTGCCATAGATAGATGAACAAAGATACATTAAATGCTCATTTTCGAACCAATTAAAGGAACTTGATTGATATCCCACCTGATGATATCTTCCAGGTGTGGTTGGGATACATCATCTTTTAAATTCTTTTTTTTTTGGGTCTCATTTCACTTCAACTTTACTGATGGCCATTTGTCTGCACGTACTGGATACACTCCCCTGAGAGAGATAAACGCACTACGTGCTCATGGGAACAGGTGTCAGGCTTCAGACACACACACACACACACACACACACACACACACACAGTTAATTATTGATATCCCCTCACTGAAATGCTGACATACACACCACCACACTTCCTGAAGTGTCTGTAAGCTGCACAAGTAACGGCATATGGTTAAAAAGCCATACACAATTCGCTGTTAAAATATTTGCGGGAATAAACTGTAAGAGGACTTGTGATGGATTTGGGATTTCTTTTTCTTCCGTTTGTTTGTTTAGTAGTTGACATTAAGCGCATTTAAAAATAAAGACTTAAAAAAAGGGCTGTATTTTCCATCAAATCTTTTTTTTTTTTTTTATTTGGTGTTGGTTTTGTAGGATTTTCTTCTCAGACGTGTATTTTAGAGCGCTAATAATAGTCTTACGGAGATCATTTTCCACCGGACGCTGCGATTTTTTTCTCCGATGGAAGCAGCAAGGAGAGAGTGGAATGAACCATTCCGTACACGTAAGGGGGGCGACATACAAACACGTCACACCGTCAGCAGGAAAGAAAAAAACATTTCAGCACCCGCAACGTTCACTTGAAGGATTTAATAGTAATTTAAATAATATAAAAGGTATATTTATTTCCCAGGAGAGAGGGGGAAAGAACATATTCTGGTTATGAATAACAACTAACCCCCCCCTTTATCGTTTTATGGTTGAGTCGGATGAAAACCGAGCTGGATCGTGCCACATCTTTCACCGGCCGTTCAAGCTTAAGCATCGCCAGAAGCCCAGGATAAAACAAAACAACTGTCACACAACAGCTCCGAAACAACTTTCCGAACAAATCAGCTTTAAAACATCTCCAGCATTCATTTTTTGGGGGGGGTGTTGATTTGGTCAACAGAAGACGTTGAAGTTGCTGGTGTCCGTTGAAGACGACATAAAAGTGGAGCGACTAAAGCGGACTTTTCTACTGTAAAAAAAAAAAAAAAAAAAAAAAAAAAAAAAAAAAACCAAAAAATAATAAGGTAATTTTTATTCTTTCTTTTTCTTTCTTATTTTTAAATAACAAACTTCTTGGGACGTAAAAAGTCCGCGTTCGGCTGCCGTGCCAGTTTTTCCTCAAGACGCGATGATAGTTTTGAGGGTTACACCCATTTAGGACGAGACTGCATCACAGCTCTTTCTGTCAAGGCAATGTGCGAATTTTTAAGTACAATTATTATTTTTGTTGTTGAAAATGAGTGCTAATTGGATCCCATCATCACCAAATCGTGTCAAAATGTCATTTTCCGTTATTACACGACTGTAAAACCCCATCATTTGTGAGGAAAATCTCATTAAATGCCATTCAAGTAACTAATAACAAATGGCAACTAAACTAAGCGTAGTCGCATTATTGATGGAAATCTTAAGGGAGTCAGCACATTTGATTTCGGTGTAATTGTGCTCGCTAACCAACTGTTAAAATGTGAAAAATGGACGCACGGGGAAATAAACTATGGACAACTGCATTAGTCCACCCACACATTGCATCTACGTGAGCTTTTCCATCCAGCAGCACAGTTCAGTACTGCAGGGTGTCCATGCATCCTTAAAAAGTCCTCAATGTGATTTTCCCTCCAAATTAGGGCCTTAATTATAATTTTTTTAAAAATGCGTAATCCTTAAATTCCATCATTCAAATGACTTAAAATGCCACAGAGACTCAGACAACATTTCGATATTTAAGTGTCTATTCGTCCTAGTGGTTGCCAACCTTTTCTGAGCCAAGGCACATATTTTACATTGGGAAAATCTCACGGTACCCTCCCCCCAAACTACAACTGTAATCGTATTACTCTTATTTGGCAACAGGTGGATACACAGATATATCTGACAAATTTGTAATTCATCTTTTGTGTTTTAGCATCACGGCGATCGAAGTGGGGGCCGGAACCATAAATAGGCATTGTGAGGCAGAATTGAACTGGAGTGTTTGTACAAAGTTGGAAGCGTAGAATGGAAACTAAACTGAATGTATTTTCATTAAGGCGTGGTTTATTGCATTAGAGTGTAAACAGTACCGCATCATCTGTCATGCAAGTGCACCAGATTAACAGTTGCATTGCCTCCCTTTCCTTGAGCATTAGCACCACTATTCGGTCGCCTTGGCAACTGGTGTGTCAGGGGACCTCATCCTGATCCGGTGCATCGTGTTCTCCACAGTAGTTCAGAGAACAGCACACAGTGAAAAATAAGGGGAGAGCTCATTTATCTTTTTTTTTTTTTTTTTCTCTCCCCCAAACCAATTGGTCTACAATTGCATTGATGCTGTGTTTATTACCAACACACACACAGATGCAGAGCACAGCAGCAAAATTAATCTTTAGTCCTCCCCTTGTGAGCTTGGTGCAGTGCTCGTGTTTTGTTTGATTTCCATCCAATTAAACAGCATGAAAGGATACTTTAAAATGTTCATCAGATGATGCGGTAATAATACGTGACCCCTGACATCATTAAAAGGAATCGTTTTAATTAAGGATGTGTTAGGAATGATCTGATTAAAGGTTTTTATCTAACGAACGAAAGCTCCCAATTCAACATTGTAATGTTTTTAGTTTTTACGTTTCCTCATACAGCATTTATTTATTTATCCAATGTTTACGCCACCCATCCATGTTTTACCTCATCCTGTTCAGGCTCATGTTGCGTTAGTCAATCCCAGCTGATTTTGGACTTTTTTTGTTTTGTTTTAATAAATGATATACAATGATAAACGACACTCCATTCATATAATATACAAGATTTCACAACATTATGACAGCTAAATTTATTTAAATACGGCGTCCATAGATTCCCTAACATTTTATTTTATCTTCAGCCTTAAAACACTAGCGCAGTGGTTCTCAAACGTTTTACCCCAAGTACCATCTAGAAAAGTACTTCGCTTTCCAAGTACCACCGTAATGACCAACATTAAAATACAGCAGCGTACTTGGCCTAAGTGTTCACAAAAAAAACAAGTCATAGGTTGTATTCCGAGAAGATATGTTTAATATTACAGTAAGCCACTGTAACATTGTGCACCGTTTAAATATTTAGACCAGTGTTTCTTTTGCGTACCTCTAGAGAGAACCTATGTACCCCGAGTGGCACTCGTACTACACCTTGAGAACCACTGCGCCAGTACAACTACTGTAGCTATTGAGGGTGGTGATTAACCGTTGTTGAGTGATGTTGTGCAAGTGGCCCTTAAGGTCACCGACACTTACCGTGACCTTTTTCTTTGGGGTACGTACCCCCAATTCCTGCAACCCTGACAGAGCAGAAAAATCACTGAAGCAGTACGCATGAGGACTCTGCATGTACTGCAGAGATTCTGGGCAGAGCTCGACTCACTATCGCATTGATTTGTGCCAAGTAACCAGTGGGGTGCCTATTGAGTGTATTTCAGGACACACAAAACTGAAAGAAATCATGCAACTGTAGCTACTAGCTGTGAAAAGAATATTACTATACTCTACATGTTGTAATCAGGGAGTGTTTTTGTGTACACCCTCTATATTATACTACAAAGTAATATTTATATATATATATATATATTATATAAAACTCTGGCCCTACCAGCCTCTCCTTTAATCTATTACTGTTGTACCACTACACCGTACTTCTCCCAACATCAGCTTTACGCACGCCATACCTGCTTAGCATGCCGTATGTGGCGTGGTAAAGCCATGTACTGAAAACGCAAGTTGGTGTCAGATGTCATCGCAAAAGCAATTACCGCCACCATATTTACGGTATCTATTTAGGCGTGTGGTGTTTATTCAAAGCGGAAGACATCTCCTGCTATTAAGACACTGCACCTATTAGAGCAGAGACAACCATATTTGAAGGGAATACGGTAATGAGGATGTAAACAGAGATAACTTGTCATTTGATCCCCTACCTCAAGAAAATCATTCACATCATTTGTTCCATTCACATTATTATTGGCTGGTCATCCCCATCCATATTCGTGCAATAAACACGCATAAGTCACTGTTTTTTTTAATTGGACATGCACACACACACACACACACACAAGACAGAGAAGCCACTGTAAAATGTGGACTGTTCAGCACAAGGGGGTTGGGATTAAGCAATGGCAACCTCGAGGGTCTTTGCATTTTTTCAGTTTTTTTTTGTGGACAGTCAGAGGCTCACAGCATTTTCTTTCTTCGTGGAAAAAAAATGTCATGAATGCCAGTCATGCTTTTTCCAAGGAAATGACCTAATTTGGTCAACCAGATGCCTGAATGATAAATGCCGTATATACAATAATACGATGTCTAATCAAACCCCAAGAACGTTTCAGTGAGAGAGACGATCATACTTTTTTTCCCCGCCATGCTTACCTGTGTCACGTGCGATGTTTAGATCACTAACTATTGCTCCTGACGTCTGACCTCACAAACGTTTGACCTTCCTGTTCTGATGGAAGTTGACTAAAATAAGAATTGATGCATTTCCAAATTGGACACAGGTCAGTTGGTTGGTATGAGGTTGCAAACAGTAACTGAACGCTTAGTAACGGCTGCAATTGTTTTTTTTATTTTTATGGCCTAGAAGTGTTTGTCATTCAAATATTTACTTCAATTATGACTTCATTATCATATAACTATGACTGCTACTTTAGTGTATGCTAATGATAAACTACAACGCGTTTCAACAGATTTGGGTTGCGTCGTCGCCTTGTCCGAGGCATTACATATGGCTGTTAATCCTTCTAACACAAGGGGTCCTATTTACGTGAACGGCGTAAATCCTGCGCAACTGTGCTCCGAGGGTGGGTTAGACCGGTGTTGGTAATTTCGTAGGCCGGCGGATATGAGAGTGGTCGGGCTACAGTGGGAGTTTCTGCATCACTGTGGGAGTGTTTACAGTCAACTTCAGTCACCACCAATCAAAGCGGCTCCTCTCATTCCCTTTAAATGTGGCACAACTGACAGTCTCGATGGAGACATGGCACCGTTCTATGTGCGGAAGGGGACGGTGCGTAATTGCAGTGATCTCTACGTGAGCGGAGCTTTGTCACTGTTCTGGCCATGATGTGGCAGCAGACAATGTAGGCGGGTCTACAGAATGAGCTCGTGATAACCGCTGGCGAGTACATGGTGCAGGCGTAGGTTTATTTCCGCAAATACGCTATCAATGAAAATAGAGCCAGAGGTCTTACTGTAGTCCAGCCTTGTATTCTAATATGACACTTTAGCATCACTTCTGATTGAAGGTAGCTGAGAATCTAAACGGCATCTCTCCAAGTGCTGGAACTCCACCGCCCATTTATTGAACGAATGAATCATTGATTATTTTCACATATGCATACTAATGAGAATTGTTGGTCCCTTGCAGAAGAGTCTCCTCAACAACGGAGTAGTTGTCCAAAACAAAAGCAGTGGGAGTGTGGAGAGCTTCCAGGGACATTATAGAAACACCAGCTATTAACCTGCTGCCGGTAGCGCTGCATCATGGGAAAACAGAACAGTAAGCTCCGGCCCGAGGTCCTCAACGATTTGCGGGAGAACACCGAGTTCACCGACCACGAGCTGCAGGAGTGGTACCGCGGCTTCCTCAAGGATTGCCCCACCGGTCACCTGACCGTGGAGGAGTTCAAGAAGATCTACGCTAACTTTTTTCCCTACGGAGATGCCTCCAAGTTTGCGGAACACGTCTTCCGCACATTCGACACCAACGGCGACACCACCATCGATTTCCGGGAGTTCATCATCGCCCTGAGCGTGACGTCTCGTGGCGGGCTGGAGCAGAAATTGCGCTGGGCCTTCAGCATGTACGACCTGGACGGGAATGGTTACATCAGCCGGGCCGAGATGCTGGAGATAGTCCAGGTGGGAAATTACGAGAAATTCAAACCGTAGCAATTGGGGACTGGGTCTTAACCTGTGACCGGAGCAGTTATGGGCTAGCCTAGTACCTTGATTATTTTTATGAGTAGTTCGAAAGCAACAGGTTGGAAAAGCAGCTACGCAACTAGATTGCAATTACTGCTTACAAATGGAAGTGTAAAAGCTGAGGTGACATTTGTCTTTCAAAATCTTTGACTTCAGCTTAGTTTACATTTACTTTTAAAAAGTCCTTGTATTTCAAAATTATTATAAAAGCTGTTTCTGAAACATCAGATATAAAATGTTGGTATTACTTCTCTCTCTTGCCCTTTCCGTGGTTAAATTTACTCCCACAATGTGGTGAGCCGAGCTGCCTGCGGGGTCACATCAATATTGGCTTTGCCTGTTGTGTTTGCTGATAGAAATGTATCGGGGCATTTTGTTACTCTTGTTTTTGGTCCTGAGCCAAGCCAGAGACCTTTTAGATTGTTTACAAGACAGATTCAATATTTCAGGTTCTCACTTCCAGTCGATGTTCACTGCACTAAAGAAAAATACTGTGTGACTAACCCTGTTTTTGTAGGCCATTTATAAGATGGTGTCTTCAGTGATGAAGATGCCCGAGGATGAATCCACACCAGAGAAACGCACGGATAAGATCTTCAGACAGATGGACATCGACAACGACGGTGAGACGATACGCATTTATCCAACCATTTCTGCAAAAACAGATCGGTAACAACAATACAAACGACGACATTTGTATCTCTCAGGAAGTCAACGCACCATGACTGACACAACTGCAAATAGAATATTGGATATTATTTGTTGGTGTGGCCGCGGTACACACTGATTAGCACGTCTGCCTCACAGTTCTAAGGTTTTTGGTTCCACACTCGGCTCTGGCCTTACTGTGTGGAATTTGAATGTTAAGATTATTTACTTCGTAATATGTGCCCTGCTACTGACCGGTGGCTAGACCAGGGTGTACCCAGTCTCTCAATCAAATTGTATTTAAATTGGACCTTAAGCCGGACATGAAGGATATTGAACACATGATCAAACGGGCACTGATTTAGCCCGGGAGACTATAAAGAGTGCATGACTTTAAACCCACAGAGTCACCTGTTAGCCAACGTGCTACGCAAGCCTCGGGTCTGACAAACTGCTTTTGTCCTGTGTGATGGACAGGTCGTTTGTCCTTGGAGGAGTTCATTAAAGGTGCCAAGAGCGACCCGTCCATTGTCCGACTGCTGCAGTCCGATCAGGGAACCTCTCGTCAGTTCTGAGAAAACAATGTGCTCCCAAACATCTACAGTACTCCACGGCGTCTTATTGTTTACATCAGGGTTTCCTAAACTTTCTACTCAATATTATAAATTTAGTTCCTCTGCTAAAATTCATCATGTACTGCCATGACAGAGCTATTACGACAAAAACAGAAAATGTTTACTTCAAACCCTTTTACTATGACAATCAGTTACCTCATAAAAAATTGACCCGTGACCCATTTTGGGTCCAGCCCCTTAGTTTGGGAAACCCTGCTTTTCATAATTGTTGTGGCGTTTTTATTTTTTTTCTGTGGATTGTTGCACTTTTGTCACGTGTAAAAAGCTTTCCACCCGTCTTGAAATGGATTTTACTTGTCCTCCCAAAGTCAAGTGCCATATCATGTATTTATATTGACTGGATTTCTTACTTGCAAGTATTATCAAGACTAGCTATGTTACGTTAAGAGGGAATTAATTACATCACTATGTTAAGATTTGATTCACTTCAATGTTGCTCAGGAATGCTCGGTGGCTCTTCTACACAAAATATGTATATGCCTTTTAGTATTGCATGCACTGTGTGATATAACGCATCATATCATATAGTGACTTTAGAGACAGTGGCTGTTTTTACTGTTTTATTATTGAAACAAATGTTTTCACACAATTGAAATAAAGTTTTGTGTATGAAAAATCTACACAAGATGTCACCCCTTCATCCTAAACCCACCGACTGGATTGAAAACCAGGAGGGAAAAAAATAAAAATAAAAAAAATGCCACCACGTGAGGGGTTTGACAATGTGTTTTTGAGTCCACATGTAAAAACAGGAGACGCATGAACAATAAAAGGCTTTCTCCCTCCTCTTAAATATGATGGATTACAATTGTCGGCAGTTATTTGAGTGATGCCCCACAAAACCCCACCCACCCAGCCCCGCCCCGACCCACCCCACCCCACCCCACCCCAATGTGTGTGTGACTTCACCAAAGATGAAACATCAGGCATCCCTTCTGGAGTATTTCAGTAACTGCGACTGACCCGGCCCTCCATTTGTCCACAGGAGAAGGGGAGGTGGCTCGCACGGGATCAGACAACATCCAAGCAAACCAGCCTGAATCGAAATCCCAGCCCCTTTTGTTTTTTTTCCCCCCCATGAAGAGCCTCATAACTCAGACTTGTCATAGACATCGTCCAGCTCCACGTCACTGAGGTCATATTCCTCCTCCTCAGGAAGCTTGTGGGGAGAGAAAAGAACACAATTATGATTTATTCATACATTAAGTACAGCCCCAATTCCAATGAAGTTGGGACGTTGTGTTAAACATAAATAAATACAGAATACAATGATTTCCAAATCATGTTCAACCTATATTTAATTGAATACACAACAAAGACAATATATTTAATGTTCAAACTGACAAATTTGTTTTTAGCAAATAATCATTAACTTATAATTTTATGGCTGCAACTCGTTCCAAAAAACCTGGGACAGGGTCACGTTTACCACTGTGTTACATCACCTTTTCTTTTAACAACATTCAATAAACATTTGTGAACTGACGACACTAATTGTTGAAGCTTCGTAGGTGGAATTCTTTCCCATTCTTGCTTGATGTACAACTTCAGCTGTTCAAGAGTCCAGGGTCTCCGTTGTCGTATTTTACGCTTCATGATGCGCCACAGATTTTCAATGGGAGACAGGTCTGGACTGCAGGCAGTCCAGTCTAGTACCCGCACTCTTTTCTAGTACCCGCACACGTGAACACGTGCAGAATATGGTTTGGCATTGTCTTGCTGAAATAAGCAGGGGCGTCCATGAAAAAGACATTGCTTGGATGGCAGCATATGTTTCTCCAAAACCTGTATGTACCTTTCAGCATTAATGACGCCTTCACAGATGTGTAAGTTACCCATGCCATTGGCACCAACACAGCCCCATACCATCACAGATGCGGGCTTTTGAACTTTGCGTCCATAACAGTCCGGATGGTTCTTTTCCTCTTTGGCCCGGAGGACACAACGTCCACAATTTCCAAAAACAATTTCAAATGTGGACTCGTCGGACCACAGAACACTTTTTCATTTTGCATCAGTCCATCTAAGATGAGCTCGGGGCCCAGAGAAGCTGGCGCCGTTTCTGGGTGTTGTTGATAAATGGCTTTTGCTTTGCATAGTAGAGTTTCAAGTTGCACTTACGGATGTAGTGCCGAACTTTATTTACTGACATTGGTTTTCTGAAGTGTTCCTCAGCCCTTGTGGTGATATCCTTTACACGTTGATCAATTTCACTGTTGGTTTTCGCCCTTGCCGCTTACATGCAGTGATTTCTCCAGATTCTCTGAACCTTTTGATGGAACGTGTTACAGCCATAAAATTCTAAGTTAATGATTATTTGCTAAAAACAATAAAGTTTATCAGTTTGAACATTAAATATATTGTCTTTGTAGTGTATTCAATTAAATATAGGTTGAACATGATTTGTCCATTTGTCCAGTCCCTAATTGTATTCTGTTTTTATTTATGTTTAACACAACGTCCCAACTTAATTGGAATTGGGGTTGTACGATTCATGACATTGGAGAACCAGCTGGTCATTTGGCATCGCATACAGCATTAACTTGCAACAAATTCCACAAAATATGTTTTTCTTTTCAGATGCTAAAATTAAGTTCTTGCTTTTGTCAAAAAATCTAAACGATTTAACAGAACTACAATTTAACAAAATGAGCCGTGAAACGGCATGGCTCGGTTGTTCCATATGTCTGTTGTCGAAAAGTAACAAAGCACCCCGTCCAGCTCTCAGTTTTTTTTCTCATGAGGAGTTGTAGTGGGGGACGCATGGCGACATCAGCAAAATATTTGCAGCTTGCAAGTTTCCTATGTCGATAAAGTCCTGCTTTTACAATTTATAAATGGGCACCACGTTTTTGGCAACGATTACCGATAGACTCCGTCATTGCCTTCTATGGCAATGTGGAATGTGTCCAAACAATGTTGAAAGGATTCTGCTCATCGTGTCTGTTTCTTAGCAAGAATTAATGATCAAATGCGTCACACAGCCCTAGCCTCACCTGTCCATCTTTTCCATCCCACGGTTCAACGGAGTGAATTTTGGGGATTACACCACCTGCCAATGAGGCCGTCGAGCCTCGTCCAACAGAAAGCGCCCTGCAAAAAATGAGCAAAGAGAACTGTTGCTTCCTGCTGCTAACCTGGAACGCCCCCCGCCAAAAAAGGAAGGAAGCTTCTGCAACTCACCTGAGGAACTCGTGAATTCCGGTGTCACTGAAGGAGCCCCTGAGCAGCGCGAACTTCATCTTGCGCGTGTTGATGGCGGCCATGGCGGGGTAGCCGAAGCCGCCGATGCCCAGCGAGGCCTCCAGCTCCATCTGACTGCCAGCCTCGGCCCAAAGCCAGCTGGTGAGGGGAAGATCGGGAGAAAGGTCATTAAATCACCTCTCTTATTAGATCCAAGTAAAGACGCTCTTGCTTTCGTTCTTACCCCCACATCTTCTTCTTGTACTTGTCGGCCAGCGTCATCATCACGTCCAGGTAGCTGTTTCTACCAGCGGCACCTGTTCACATAAACAGTACAAGCACGCACTTAAGAGCAGAAAGGAAGCACTGGATGACTGACGAGAGCAGGGGTGGGAAAGGGGCCACATTGCAGTTACGATTTCCCTCAGCGTGCCCTTATGACTGTGAAACCATGTAAATGTTTCATTGGCTCATCATATTACTACATATACATAACATATCTATCTTGAAATCAGAAATCAAGGATAAGGCGATTGTCGTGTGCTGTTGTGGTTCACATTGCACTTTTTTTGTGTGACATGATCCCAAACTTTGGACCTTTGTCTTTTACAGACTTTATCTCCCATCTTGCCACCAACTTATGTCTATATGGAGTGGTGTGTGAGACTTAAGCAACATTAGTCTGTGCGGGAAAATGATCCCTGCAAAAGCTTCGCGACAGAGATATTGCCTTTACTTTTTTCTGTAGTCGAATGACTCGAGTTATTTGAATTATCATGGCAGCTGTGAAGCGAATCTTTTGTGAATTGTGAATGGGGAACGGGTGGGGTTACTGTTCACTGTGTGTGTGTGTGTGTGCGCTCACCTGTGTCCAAAATGTGTGGCAGGATGCCAATAATGCACAGCTGACTGTCCTCACAAGTCGTCTTCAGGACATCTTCATTAAGAATCTGTAAGACAGACATTTTCTTCCCTTCTCATTTCCTGCAGATGATGTCATGGCCTGGTGTCCACATACATTACTCACAAGAAGTATGGGAAAGTCAGCTTTCAGGTTAAATTTCAGCATGAACCTAAGCTATAACTTGACCTTTACGACATGCAGCCAAAGGTTTGGAGACGCTCAAATTAAGTTCCCCCTCTAAAGTTTATAGGCAATTTTAAGTTCCTCCTTAAATTTCACCCAAAAGATTCAAACCTTTTTGCAAGTCTAATCCAGCACTTGACACACCGACTAACCTCCAGTAGTTCAGGAGCAGGGGCGTTGTCAGAGAACAGATCCAAGGCCCTCTCAATGATCTCACCGCGCAAGCGTCCCCCTTGGTAGTCCTCAGGCTCCTCCCCTTTACGGAATATCTTAATGGTGGGAAAACCTCTGATCTGCAAACAGAGAGAATGCATGTTTGTATTACAATTTAGGATGGAGCGAGGGCGTATTTGTAGCAACTAAGGCTATGCACGAATCGGCGGCGACTCGAATTGGCATTCAAGTGTGCTGAGGAGAATAAAAAAAGGGAATGCTGAAGCAGAATTTTCTGATTCAGAAGGAATCAAACTGTTGCCATGCCACATTTACTTCAAAAAAATGAAACTATAAATATAAATATTCAATCTAATTACTGCGCATAGTTTCTGCCATCAGTAGCGGGTATGAAAACACTTTTGGTTTTCGTCGTATTCACTGTAACTGTTACATATTAGCTTTTGTTCTTTGCTAAATTAAATGCAAATAAGCACGCAATGTGTCACACACTCACAGAAACAGAAACAAAGCGGCCTCCTTTTAGATTCAGCCGCTGGAAGATCAGCAGCGCCATCTTGCGGTGAAAAGCCTAACTACACTAACGTTTTCCAGTAGAGAAATAAACATTTGTTTGTTGCGGTATCATATGGATGAAGTTTTATAAATAATTTTTAAAATCAAATTGGATTTTTCATTCACTGGAACATGACGGATATTTCTGAAGAGTGCAAGCAGTAACCATTTGATTCCAATTGGGACATCATTCAATAATGTCAAAACGACGAGAGTTGGAATTTGGAGAGGACTAATTGTCCAGCAATAAAGTCAATGGCGTCGACATTTTGGTTCAACTGGCGACGCAGAATTTACTGACCCCTAATTGCAACCCCAAATATTGATAGACAGCAGTTCTCTAGATAGTTGGTGTGTGACAGGTATACTTATTCATTAAGCCATGAATTGATTTTGTGGAATTGATATTGTGTGTAGCAATTGAGTTAAAACAGTGGACTACTTGGCTGCAACAAGCATGATTCCGCTTCAATTTTGTTTGCTGCACAAAGAATACCTCAAAGTTAAAAGAGTTACACATCAGAACATTTATCATGGTTTTGTGCTCACCCCGTAGCGGCTGGACACGGCCTGGTGTACGGTTGCGTCCACGGCTCCGAGGCGAACTTTGCCCTTCGTCTGCTCCTTGACAGCTGAAGCGGCAGCTGCCCACTCAGGCTCCAGGCTGGCGATCGCAAAAGGCAACATCACGTCACGTTTTTGTTTTTAAATTAAATCACTTTAAAATACAGTGGGATACCTTTGATCAAACGATCCATTTCAGAACACAGGTTGACATGATTGTCAAACTTAAGTAAAGATGAATGAGACACGAACTGTCACAAGCATTAAGCAATGTAAACCCTAATAAACAATCAAACACTACCTCCACTTGATTGAAGTGAGAATTCATAAGAGCTATTTTTCCTACAAATGTTGGTAGAATTTCCAATCTGTGCCATCTGGACAGCTTCCACTGTCCAAGCTTAGCAAAAGGGTCAAACTCACTTCTTGCAGTGTCCACACCAGGGGGCGAAGAACTCCACCAACCACACGTCATCGCTCTGCAGCACCATCTTGTCAAAGTTGTCGTCGGTGAGCTCCACCACGTCCTTTTTACTGCCACCGCCGCCGCTCTGCTGGGGGAAAAGTCTCACTCAGCTCGGCTTTATAGTTTGCGACCAGAAAAGCTGCGTTGACTCTTCTCGTACCTGTTGGCTGTAGCCCGAGCTGCCAGACTTGCCATCAAGTCGTTCTTTGACCAGAGCGCGCAGAGCATTCATGGCGCCATCCACAATGGCCTGGCTACTGCGTCCACCTGATGGATGAAATAAACCCCAGTTTTTTTTTCTTTCCACTTAAGACGAGAATCTTTTTTTATTTTTGTTTAGAGCACAAATATAGCCTGTCACAAATACCTTGATACTGCTCAGGTTTGTTCTTGTTGCTCCCAAAGATCTTGATAGTGGGGAAGCCGGAAACACCATACTGGCTTCCCAAAGATTTGTGTTGGTCTGCATCTACTGCACCCACCTTAACAATACCCTGAGAGAGAGCACAGGAAGTACATTCAACATTCATCTGACCACAACATACGCAAGTCAATGATGGGGCGATTTTGAGTGGGGACAATCGAATAGGAATGTATCTCAAGTCAATTGTTGGTTAAAACATACATTTTTATACATTTCCATACATTACAAACATACAAGTTTCAAAACACTTTCTCATGTTATTGAATGAGAAACCATGAGCAAACTGTTCGACTGGTGGTGTAGCTCATTTAAATATTAACCCTGGAAGTTTATTTTGAAATTTATTTGTCACACTTGACAGGAGTAGCGGTATTTTAAATGTTCTTTATAAATATACACTCATGTAGTGTTTACCTTAAGGGCTGTCGCAGCCTTCTTCCAGTCTGGCGTCAACTTTTGACAGTGGCCGCACCTGATGAAGAAGAGAAGGCATGTCAACATCATGCAGTAGTTACTCGTGCTCATTAGGGTCACAGATGAGCTGGCGCATATCCCAATTGACTCTGGGTGAGAAGCAGGGTATATACACTGGACAGGTCACTCAATCGAGGCACATATAGACATATACCTCCTCACGTTCACATCTATAGACAAATTTGAGTCCTCAAATAATATAACATTCATGTTTCTAGAATGTGGGAAGCCAGACATCGACACAAGCATGGGGAGAACATGCAAACTCCACACAGATATGAACTCCAAACCTAAGAACTGTGTGTCTATTCAACAGTTACACATAAATAAATATTAAATTAACTATTACAATTACTGGCCGCTTTAAACATAACAAGAGCACGATTTGGTTGTCGATTTGTTTTTTGGGACACCCCTAAGCGCTGCATTAGGCCCACCCAAGATGTGTGAATGCACTCACCAGGGAGCGTAGAACTCGATCAGCCACAGACTGTCGCTCTGGATCACCTCTCTGTTGAAGTTGGACGGGTTCAGTTCGACCACATCGTCGCTGGGGGAATAAAAGGCTCGCACACCCACAAGCAGCGAGCAGCCCAGCAACACTCCTGCACAAAAGACTCACTCCTTAGTCATTATTCTGTCACATCTACGGATAGCCAGCTGTGCTCAACGCAGCCGTTTTGAAACACGATTTATCCTGCATTAGCACATCATTCTACTTAATGTGGGAGAGCTTTAACGCAGGTTTAAATTTAAAATTAAAGGGGCCTGTAAACCTTTGATTATTTTGTTATTCAAGCTAGCTAAACAAGCCAGACTCCACAACTGCCTAACCCAACAATCCCAAAACGGGGCATTTTTAAAGAACTCATTATATTAATGTACGGTTCCACTTACCAGAAAGTAAGGGTTTCATGATTTGAGCAGCTTCCAAAGATTCCTCCTTGACACGCAAACAGTACGAAGACGACCGCCGATCGCCTTTAGCTGCCTTGAATAAACTCAGTGGAGGAGACTCACCGTGGCCCACGATGATTGGCTGAACTCGAGCAGCACAACCAACCTACGAACGCCGATTGGCTGACACGAACAGTTCCGCTTGGCTGACCAATCGGAAGGCGCCGTGTAAGGTTTTTAAGGGGACGAGTAAAAACTCGTCGTCGATGTCGAAAAACAAACAAACAAACAAACGAGCGAAAGTCGTGTAATAATTAAAACACGGAGGAATCGCGCCGAAATGAGCTGATGCACAACATATTGTGCTTTCTAGCAATAAATGTATAATTGTAACGTTAATGCTACGCGAGGGGTTAATATGACAGATAATCCCCTTGAGACTGTATAAATGTAGTTATGTTAAATGACTCTGATGTATACCAGTTAGGTATATTTAAAACTTTGTGTGCCCCTGTTCACAGTGTATTCTTTTTTGGAGCCTTGAGGTGGAGACAAATAATCAACTAAAGTCTGTGAACCAACTTTATTTGTTGTCCCCTATTTCTGAGTCTTCAGATAAATAACATTGTTCAATAAAAATAGAAATACGTTTGAACGCTTAAAAGTAGTTGTAAAAAAATTGACAAATTCACAGGGTGAATAAAGTATTTATCTTATTCTAGCTTCCATCGAACTAGAACAAACAGCACTGTGCAATCTTCCACTGTATCTCCTGTTTTTCTATTCCATATAATGCTGCTACTCTTTTACAGTTAACACTATTTTAACTTTTATTTATCCGATCCCATGTCGATCTGACAGCAAACAGCAGAGAAAAACAAAGCAAAAAATAATACATAGCATCATAGCACAACGGTGAATAAATGGTTAGTAATAATAATAATAATAATAATTACTATTATTATTCCACTATGCGTTATTTGTTATGGTATGTAGGGAGTTCAAGATTGTCGAAACAGGAAAGACTTCAAAATGAAAAGTAATGTCTTATTTTTCTGTCTTACCGGAACTTGGTCTGGTTCGATTAGTTCTGCCTTGACTCCACGCGCGCTTCAAAATCCAACTTTGTCCACTCAGAGCCACCAAACGTTCGCGCGTGGAACAAGGACACATCAACCACAGCTTAAGTATTTCTGTCTTAATTAATTTTATTGATTTTTTTTGTTTTTTGTTAAAGTATCAAAGATTTTTATTTGACTTGGACGATACTTTAGGGTCACCCCACCCCGCTCCAGCAGAATGTGGGGAACCCACAGGAGCCGGCGCCGAAGCGGCTCCGGAGCCAGCGAGGAGCCGGAGATCGCGGTGAACATCGGCGGGCTCAAGCAGGTGTTTTGCCGGGACGTTCTCAACCGCTTCCCGGACACCCGCCTGGCCCAACTGGTGAACTCAGCGCCCGCCCTCCCCGCGGAGGACATCTCTTCCCTGTGCGATGACTACGACCCGGAAAAGGGAGAGTTGTATTTCGACAGGGATCCAGACGCGTTCAAGTGCATCACGGAGCTTTATTACTACGGGGAGATCCACGTGAAGCGAGGCATCTGCCCCGTCTGCTTCATGAAGGAGATGGACTTTTGGAAAATTGACTCGGATTTCTTGGATGAGTGCTGCAAGAGTAACTTGCAGGAGGTGGAGGACGAGCTGGAGGAGATCGCCGAGAAGGTGAGGACTATCCTGGTGGACCGGGAAGGAGATCCGAGCGCCATCGGCTGGCAGCGCTTCCAGACGTGCCTGTGGAGGCTCATGGAGAAGCCCGAGTCCTCCTTGCCGGCGCACATCATCGCCATCCTCTCCTTCGTGTTCATCCTCGTCTCCTCCGTGGTCATGTGTGTCAGCACCATACCGGACCTGCAGGTGGAGGACGAGGAGGGGAACCTCATGGAGAACCCCACCTTGGAGGTCACGCTGAGAAAAATGATCTTTTTCAAAGAGTTACAACACTGTCACACAAATTGTTAGCCCGTCTATGGCGTTTCGCCATATTTCTAAGCATTAAGCTGGCAGACTAAGACAAAGTCATGCCATTGCTTTAAACACATGTGATTCTCATTCTGTTTAGCTTGACAATAAACGTAAACTGGGATTGGCAATTATTTTTTTCTTTTTTCTTTTTATGAAATATCTTCAAAAATATGTAGACTACACATAATAGTAAAATCAAAATAGTCCCTAAGCAAAATTTTATAAACAGCAGATCTTAAAGATTAAATGCAAATGTATTGTACAAAAAAGTTAAATACAACTGAACTGTACCGCAATGTTTTTTTTCCACGTAGTACCACAGTTTAAGAATCACTGCTTTGTGCTACATAATTTCCTTTTGCAATTCCTTCCCCTCTGATTACATTATTGTCCTTTTTTTCCTTTCTCACGTCTTCCTTCGGTCCTTTTTGCTTCATTTGTATGTTTTCTTGCAAAACACAAAATCAGTCAAAGTGCTAGCAGCAACTATAAATGAGCACAAAATATGTACTCACTTAAAATAAAGAAATTTCCACTTCCGAGTTTTCTCAAGCAGTCGAAGTTAATTTCTTTACGATGTAATGGCGGACGGTACAAGGGTCGTGGGTCGACCTGGTGTGACGTCACGTAGTCTTGTGACACACAAGCTTTTGTTTTGAAGTCAAAATTCTATTTAAGTCAAAGTATTGCTTTTGAGTCAGTTTGAGGGGTTTGAAGTTTGCTTCAACTCATTTGGACTGGAAACATGACAGTTTTCAATGAAAGTCATGTAAAAGTGCACTTGAGATGAATAACACTTTCACTTTTTTCAGTGCATCGAGACGGTGTGCATCGGCTGGTTCACCGTCGAGTACGTCCTGCGCTTCGTCTCGTCCCCGAACAAAGTCAAGTTCGCGCTGGCCTTCATGAACGTGGTGGACTTCATGGCCATCATGCCCTTCTTCGTGGTGCTCCTCCTCACCTCGCTGGGCGCGGGCGTGATGGAGCTGGCCAACGTGCAGCAGGCGGTGCAGGCCTTACGCATCATGCGCATCGCTCGCATCTTCAAGTTGGCGCGCCACTCGTCGGGACTCCAGACCCTCACGAGTGCCCTGAAGAGCAGCCTGAAGGAGCTGGGCCTGCTCCTCATGTACATGGGTGTGGGGGTCTTCCTATTCTCCGCACTGGGCTACACCGTGGAGCAGAACCACCCGGAGACCTTGTTCACCAGTATCCCGCAGTCCTTCTGGTGGGCCGTGATCACCATGACCACGGTGGGCTACGGCGACGTGTACCCCAAGACCACCTTGGGCCGGTGCAACGCCGCCATCAGCTTCCTGTGCGGTGTGATCGCCATCGCCTTGCCCATCCATCCCATCATCAACAATTTTGTCCTGTTCTACAATAAGCAGCAGGTTCTGGAGACGGCCGCCAAACACGAGATCGAACTGATGGCCTTGCGCTTCGACCAGGACGGTGGCCAACACGAACACGTGTGTGGGGGTGAGGACGCCCAGGTGGTACTCCTGAAGACCCCCCACAAGGGATGGGCAACGAACCGGGGCCCCAACACGAACGCCAACTCGGAGAGCACAGCTGAAACCAAACACTGAACAGTTCCTCACATGGATACAATGGTAAAGCATGCGGAGAATGCCGAGGGGGGCCGTTCACCCAACGGGTCCACCATCTTGGGAGTGCCCGGAAAAAATTAAGAGACCGCTACAAAATGATCAGCTTCTCTAAAATAGCTGTTTATTGGAACCAGTGGAAAATATAGAGAAAGTGAAAGTAACACTTGGGTCCATGCATGTCAAGTCTGTTAAAAATATTGAGGTAGATTCAAACGCCTGACCTCAGACCTGTGAGGCGGATGCACCATCCACTCCGCTGCCTATGTGAAATCAAATGTATGTAATAAGAATTACTTTAATTTTCATATTCGTAATCAATTTAATCATAATTAATCAAGCAAATATTTCATTTAAAAGAGCAGAGTGGTCCTTATGTGGCCTGCAGGTCATACTTTGCCCTAAAGGGTAAAAAAAAAAAAAAAAAAGAAAGAAAGGCTTAAAACTGGACTGGACTCACAGTTCAGTTTAAATACTTGACAATAGACAATATTACCCCACATAATTGCTAATCAAATCTATACTGTGCCTCTGCTTGAACACAACAATGGCGACGTGATTGTAAAAAAGGAAATGATGGTAGGGTCACTCAGAAGCAGTCTTGAAGGCTTTGAAATGGATTTGAAGGTGCATTCAAGTACTGACCCAACGAGCTGTGCCTTTGTGATTCTCTTCAAGGCAGGTGGATTGTGACATTGAAATGAATTGTCACGGAATAGCTGCATTTACAATGGATATAAAAGGTCTACAGACCCCTGTTTAAATGAGAGGTTGTTTTTGTGATATAAAAAAAAAAAAAAAATTAGACCAAGAAAAATGATTTCCAAACTTTTTCCGCCATTAGCGTCAGTTATGCCCTGTGGAACTCCATTGGAGAATAGAAAGAATACATATTTTCCTCACTGATGGTAGGATCATTTAAAGTGCCTCTGATTAACCCCGAATAAAGCTCAGATGTTCTTGTAGGCTTTTCCTGACATTTTCTTTTACTTTATAGCAGAAGCTTGAAAGTTTTGCACGAACGCTGACTGATAGTTGTTAATTGTTCACAATTCCCTCCACCTAGTTGCGATGCAACCATGACACATTTTGCCACGAGCGTTCGGGAGTGTTTTTGAAAAAAGAACACTATACATACAGTGAAGCATGGCATTCATTCTGAACACGACAACATACCCAGTTATAAGAGGGTGTGCACACATGTGCAACCACATTATTTCAGTTGTTTATTGTTGCTTCCCCTTTCTAAAATATATATATTTTTTTCAAGTTGAGTACAGGTTATAGTTCACATTAATGGCGGAAAACTTTTTGAAATGATCTTTATCTCATAGTGTAATATTACAAAAAGCTGGCATTTGAACAGGTGTGTGTAGTCCTTTTATATCCACTGTATAGTAACAAGCCTTATATTTGTGAGCCTTATTATTCCTCTCTATAAATCATAATGTTTCAATGTTTGTTTTCGTGTCATAAAGGAAGGTGTGGAGGAGGAGGGGGGGAGGGTGGGGGGACATGCACATGGCCCACAACATTGTTACATTAGCCAGCCTGTCTTGTATCTGAGAATGAATTTATCATTGTCCACTTTACAAAGATTATTATTATTATATCTATTTTTTTAAATGGTGTGTTCCCATTTTGTGCGATAACTGTATAAATGCTGGGCGAAAACGGTAATTTTCCGAATATTCTTTTTATTCAGTTCACCATCTTCTCCACGAGTGTACCTAATAAAGTGTTCAGTTTGTGAACAAAAGTCTGAAGGCCTCCTCGGGGGCCGTGTGTAGTCTAGCGCAACCTCACAGCTGTTCACGGTCTTTTTCGGCCGCGGCGTGACTATGAGGCATCAGATATAAACTCGATCCAGTGTGCCAGAATGTTTAAAAAGCCGTGACCCGCCTTCGCCCCTCCGGCCACCCTTCCCCCGATCCCAGTAAAACCGACACTGGGAGTTTACGTGCTCGCTTTGCCTGCAGGACGTGTAACTGTGACTGCTTTCAACGTTGCAACAGCTTTGGCCGCCTCCTTCGAGGATCTCTGAATTGATTTGTTCATAAAGTTGCATGTGTGTGTAACAATGGGCTCAAAGGAGCAATAAAAGAGTCCGTTTAAAAATGTGTAGATAGTCTTTAAGTTTGGAGAAAAAACAAACAGAAATTAAACTAAAGTCTTTTTTTTTGTTGCCTAGTTAGAATAAGGTGTACACATGACTCCAGTAATGTGGGTAGTTAAATTATTCATAATGTGTCATACGGTATTTGGATAAATAAAAAGAAGACTTTGATATTGCCCTAATGTGTGCCGCATTTAAAGGTTATATTGAAATTTGCTACACCACCGGCGCACTATTTTGGAAATAGCACAGCAGATTTAGTTTGCTTTAGTTGCATACAGGGATGCTTGGCGTCAAAATGTTGATGATTGATTTTTGTGATATTTGTCCTTGGTGTAAATGCATGCGCTGCGGGGCTACTCGAAAGCAATTACATGCTGTATTTAATCTGCTGTTAACAAAGTCTTTACTTATAATGTCGGAGTTGTCAACATGTGCAGTACAAGTAGACCACATTGTAATTGTGAGAGATGAATCCCTTTAAAAAAAAAACAAAAAAACAAGAAAAGATGAACACTGTTTCAGTCTATTCTGTCTGTGTTGTGTTGTCATACTAAAATGGATAAATCAGTTCTGTTTTGTCCTGTAAGAGACCCTAAAAATAAAGACCAGATGTTAAAAACAGTATTGTGATTACCACAATGACATCCTTTATGTGTTTGTATGCAGTATTTTAACTGATTGCTATTTGATATATATATATTTTTAAAGACAACACTTGGCCATGACAACAAGAAGGTACACAGTAATGCAAATATAGTAGTACTTTGTATACCCTAGTTATTGTCGTATTCAGGTTTTGACTACCCCCCCCATCTAAATGCTCTCCTGTTTTTTTCCCCCCATCCACACTTTTTTTGTACAAAAAAAAATGTCAACGTGACTTGGGCCATTCTTTTTCCAGAATTAATGTGCGTTCATCCGAAGTATTTTGTAAATTATTGATAAAGGGTTGAACAGACAGCAAGGCATATTCCACAGTGGAAGCTGTGCGAAACACATTTGCAGTATAATAACAGTTTCACCACGCTTTCTTGGGCCTTTCTTAGAGGCTTATTTACAGTCACACCCAATAAACAAGCATACAATAGTTTGAGTGCGACTGCCCCCCCCCCCCCCCAAAAAAAAAAAGCCACCATGCATGCCAAAGAAAGTGATAAAACTTTAAAAGCCTGACTTTTGATAGGATGTTTGATCAATGGTGCCCCAACTTGGTTGCTGAGCAGACCGGGAGGGTTGTTGTTACCTTGAATTGTGGATAAAAGCTTTCACTGCGGGAATATGTCTTGCCATCTGTTTAATATTTTTTACACAAAATGACATTTCCTCATGCCAACCATTTGATAAGGCGGAATAGACTATAGAATTCAAGAAAGAGCTCAGAAAATGGCTCCCCCTTCTTCAATAAAGGTAAGCGTGATGTCAAATGTTCATTTATCCAGTTCTTTCATCCTTTATATTTATTTCACACTGTGTTTTGTAGTAAAGCTGTAGTTATTCTCTTTAAAATGTATTGTCTGGAACGGATTAATTGAATTTACATTATTTCCTATGTGAAATATTGCTTTGGCTTTGATATGATTGGATTTGAGTCAGAATTTCTGGAACGGATTAATCACAAAAACTTTAGTTGGCCTGGGCTAACTCCCCCCCCCCCATTGATGTAAATGAGGGTGACGTATTCTTTACTTCAGCGGAGTAATGCATCGTCTGCAATTCTTTTTGCACATTTAAGGATGGACACACCTCCAAAGTAACAGATTTAGGCTATATTTTTATGTGTTTATTTGTGTTGTTTGGACCGACCTTGGTGTGCATACGTTATCAACCAGAAAAAGAGTGCGAGTTCTTTTGCCACCTCTGCAAAGTGGCATCGCCATCTACAGACCTGGCATTCCTATTACAGCATTTTTAGGCGAGTTGAAGGTCGAACGTTGAACTTGATTTCATTTTAGAAGATCTTTGTCATGTAAACATGGCACTAAAGTGTGAATCTCCGCGTTCCCACGCAAACCTCCTCGCGAACGCATGCTTCTTTTTGCATGCTTACAGGAAGATCACGCAAAAGGTCGAGACCAGCCCGCCGCCCTCTCGCGCTCCAAACAACTACAACAACACCGGCTAGCTCGGCTGACCGGCAGGCGGACGGCACACGTCGAAGCCTGGAGAAAAAGGGTCTTTTGTGCGCAATGACAAATGGAACTACAATGTCAAAGCTTTGTTCAAGGAAGGCCGGCACAATAAACAAATATAGAGCACATGGATCTCCAGGTTCAAATATAGATTCACGAGCTCCTTGCCCGAGACAAATATCCTTGTCCTCGCCACCCGCCTCCAACGGACACAAACAACTGCATACATTGGCTCCTTGATTTGTGACCCGCTGTGGGCTGTTGGCTAATCACTATTTTCACTCCTCCATGTTGCTCGTCTGCGGCATTCTGTGGGCGCTCGAGATACGGAGCAGCTACAAAAAAATTGGTTCCTATATTCTTGTCCATTAAATAATATTTAGAAAAAGCCAATGTATCCAAACTTATTACAGAAAGAAAACTGTCGAAGTGACACTTTTTTTTTGTGCGTGTATTGGGTATACCATGAATGTTTTTTTAATATGTTTTGTTGTTTGTATCCTGCTTGTACACATTTGACAACTAAGTCAACATGTAGAGTAGTGAGGGTGGACAATAACGACACCGCAGCTATATTTAAAGAGCAATGTTTGCCCATGTAGGAGGCAATTATTCCTGAAACTCCTGCCAGCTGACCTGCACCGCTCATCGTTTTCAAATGATGACATGTTGCCACATTATATTTGGCAGCACTTTCCCCCTCGCCTCGCCTTGCAGGACCTCCCAGCTCTTGGTCATCTAACCACTGGACATAAAACAACAACATGATATATGCTATGCTATGATATGATGTTATTGTACTACCCATAATTGCTCTCGAAGACCCAGGCTGTGTGGACTGTAAAACAACTATCACTTTATATGCTTTATGTTTGGATTTAAAATGTCTCCTCTCTATATTAAAATGAAAAACAAAAAAATCTATTTTTTTTTTTTTTTTTCATTTTCAAAACTGCACCCAAAAATGCCAGGAAAAGCATAGAAGAACAGCTGAACTTTATTTGGGGTTAATCAGAGGCGCATTAAACAGTGGCAAGTGTGCGCAGACTCGTATTTGACATGCATTTGAAAGGCCAGGACTCCAACCCCGAACCTTACAACCACGAAGCAGACGTGATAACCACGAGTCCCACAAGTAAAATCCAATGGGTACAAGCAAAGCAGCTACTTTGGGGGATTCAATTAGAAAAGATGAGACACAATGCAGTTATCGTGTGTCCTGAGGCATTCAAAATAGGATATTTAAATGGATTCGCATCCGAGATGACCAAACCCAGTCATTTGAATAATGATGTGTGATAATGTGTACCGGCAATTTGGCTTTACAGTCTCCCCAGTGTTCGTCTCCATTTGGGATTTATTTTCCGCTGCAGAATCAGGAACGTAAAACAAATCTCTCCTGTGTGGCCGACCAGAAGAAACGGATGCAATTGAGAATGTTCCAGGAGTTAACAGAGAGACAGCTGAATTGTTGTGTACGTAAGTGCACCCCGGAGCACTATGACTGCGTCGGCGAGACAACAATTACAAAGATGAATCGTGACCTTGTGTGAAAATGGAAAATCGGGACGAAATGTGAACTAAACATTTTGTTAACCCTATCAGGGCTCTTATTCTGAAATATGGTCCAGTGCAGATTGATGCGTTATGTACAATAGCTCCGAATTATATGATACATTCAAAACATATGAGTTGCATCACATGTAAAAAGGCCTTTCAGTAAAACTATGCCAAATCCCTTCAAGTATGAAGTATGGAAAGGCATACATACCTCAATTGCTTTCATTCTGTCACCATCGAGGTGTCTTGTGAAACTCAAGAAGTGTGTTGTGTAAGCTCCCTCAAATGGTGAGCAGTTTAACTTTATTTTAGTTTTATTATACAGAGTTTGTATGCTTGCACGACAGTGGAGAATGTAAAATCTTCCTTAAAACATTGCCGATACAGTTATTAACGGTTTTTAAGATGGCGACAGTATCACCCAGGGACAGGACAATTCTACTGTGATTACTTGCAATGGTAAAACCTGTTTTGAAATTAGAACTAACAACCAGTATCACTGGTTGAGTTTGAATTTGGAGGTTCACCGGTATTCTCCTTAGAGTGTGCATATTTATGCTTATTAGGATAATTGTACTTTTTAAAATCAAA
This sequence comes from Phycodurus eques, assembly GCF_024500275.1. Classification (NCBI taxonomy): domain Eukaryota; kingdom Metazoa; phylum Chordata; class Actinopteri; order Syngnathiformes; family Syngnathidae; genus Phycodurus; species Phycodurus eques. The sequence goes on from NC_084542.1 coordinate 11,745,423, forward strand.
TACATTTTTAAGTCCAATTTTGTCTTTTTCATTTGAATTGGACAGATTAAAGCGCACATGACTTTATTGTTATCCTAGTTTTAGCTTTTCTTTTCTTTTTACACTGAAAAAAATGATTTATCACAGTGGTGTGTTCTCTTTCAATATACAGTGTACTGTACTGTATTTATGCTTTTAGAAGTTGGAGAAAACAGACAGGGGAGATGAAATGCAGCTTTCTGCTGTTTCGCCAGACTCGTAAAAATGCAAATAAATGCAGTCAAGGAGGGGGGGGGGGGGGGGGGGGGGGAAAGGTGTTTGCCAAACAGAAAAATAAATGAATGCAAGTCGACTGATGATTAAAGTTGTCTGACGACTGTGAATGCGGCACAGTTTATCAATACCAGATTATACAGACGCTCTGTATTACTTTGTCTTCTCTGTTAATGAAAAAGATAAGAAATATATATAGTCCGAGGTGACTTAAAACAGTGCTTCCAGGTGGTGGGGAAAAAAGTGCAATCAGCCTCTTGGTATCTTCCCATTTGGGAGGAGAGTTAGAGCCTCATTATTTTTCTCCCGTTATTTTTCTCCCGTGTTGTAATCTAAAGAGGGAGCCTCTAATGTGAAATGGAGGACTTGAAAATAGAATCAAAGTCAGCTTCTCCGAAGATGTGATTTGCCTCTCTGCTTACACTGTTGTGTTGTGCGGTAAAAGTTAACACAAAGGGCCCAACAAATGTGCTGAATGATTTCCTTCTGCGTGGATCATCTCGTCTCCGCAGCATTGTTTGTTTGTTTGCTAAATGTGGATGCTTGATTTCCCTGCGTTACGGTTGAGTGTTATTACCCTTGTAAAGCCGCCGGTGTGCGTATGTTTACATTTGCTCATAAAACACTTAAGGCCGTAAAAGTTGTTGAGATGAGCTCTGCTGGCGTGCACTCATGAATGTGGCAAAGGTTTATCCACTAAATCAGATTTTATAGTGGAGCTCCACTTGAATTTTTTAAAAATATATTGTATAATGTTACACAAGAATTTGTTGATGCTGGCCTTTCTCTTTGGAAGCATTGTCATAAAAACACTAAAAGACAAATAAAGAGCAAAAATGTCATGCAGGAGTTTTGTGTGTAAACAAAAAAACGTTTTCGAAATTCACATCCACAGTTTCATGGGGTATGGTTTCATTGATACTCGATGATTGTACTTTATGTACAATAATAACAAATCAATCATTGATATGTTGTGGGAACATTGCAATAGTTAACAACTGTTGATGTAAACATTCTTTTTTTCCTGAATTTCATTGTGTCCATATTTTGTTAAAAGTTCATGTTGAGATGGATATAAATGAATACGTTTTATGTGAACGCTAAAAAGATGATTGCTTAGAGATACTTACATCATATGATTTATTAATACTGATAAATTTATCATTATTTTTGTGCTCAGCATTGGAAGATCTATCTGAGTTGATTTTATTTCCTGCTAAGGCATTTTGGGGATCGGGTGATGTGAAGCGGACGCTCCCCTCCAGCGGTTTTACATATCGAGACACGAGTGGCCGTCCGTAAACCAAAAGGACGGTTTTCTCGTCTCGGTTCCGAAACACAATACTCCACGTGATCTCTGTGTACTGCGAAACCCAGCGTGACATTTGACCCCCTGGCGGTGTAGTAGTAGTGGTTCCTGTTTATATCAGAGTGCTCACTGGAGGACAAAAGGCCAAATGGATTCCCTGTGCGTTTGTTGTCGTACAGTGCTCAAAACGTCCTCTAGTTGCAACCTTCCAGTAAGGCGCTTCAGTCTCACCTTATCTGGGAGCTTGAATGAGCACCTTGCACACTGGTGCCAAGCGCCGAGTGAATTTAGCCTTTGAGGGCGGACAGGCCCAAATGAATTGTTCAAAGCCGAGGCTTGTTTTAAATTCCAAAAATCAATCCATCCATTGCTTGACTTCCTTGGCAAATGAGTTCCATCCATGGGTTACAAAGAGCAGCGGGCACATAAAAAGAAAGAAACGGATCTCTTGTGTATTTGTTCTTGCATATTAAACAGCAGCTCGCCCAATGGGGCTCCTTAAAATGACATTTCAGACAAAAATTGCTGAACTGGCGCTCGTCCTGTTGTTCACGTCTCCATCTGATCCATGCTGCAGTGGCCGTGCGTCACCTCCGCTGATAACCTGTATGGACATCTCATTTAGGAAATTGGCCTTGAGAGACCAAAAGAGACGACAAAAGTGCGTACTTGCTGATGCGCTTGCCCCTGATGATTATCTCATCGGGAGACAACTGTGTTTTATTGGCGTGGCAATGTACACGTTCGATAGCGGCGAACTGCTGCGGTCACAATTACTGTAAGTTCTAGCAGCACATTCGGAAGTTAAAAAACAATACTCGGCGAGGGCTTCGTGAGACCGACTGTATCTCCCTCCCATTGATCTGTGCTGCAATTATTCCAAAAAGTCTTTTTCAAATCTAACAACATGGCTTTGCATTATTGTGATTATGCCGCAGTCGGTCTACTTTCACTGATTGTTTTAATTACTTTGACCGTTTTGCTGTTATGAGTTCTAAATCAATGCTTCGTTTTAATCTGATTTAATATTGAAAGATTTGGAAGAGTTTTGTCGCACAATAAGTTACAATCGCTATCCCATCGGGTTTCGACGTTATTTAGCCGTATAAGTTAAATGTATTTAAGCAGTAAACTAAACTTAACTAAAGCTGGGTACAAAAAAAAAAAATATATATATATATAGATATATATATATATATATATATATACACTTTTTTCCCCCCCTCAACATCTTAATTGAGAGCTCCCACACATGATCAGGAAAAATTCTTGTTAGATGTTATCCAAACAGTCAACACAACCAGTTGCAAAACTACGGATTGATGACATGTTTTGAACCCAAACTTACTCATATTTTGTTCAAACCATCACGTCATCGATCCGCAGTCATGCTAGTTATCGCAGCATACACGGGGAGTCCGCTACCTGTTTTCCGGGTTGGGTCACGTGACGTGCGCAACACAAGCACGAGAGCAGTTGTGACCTTAATTTCCGTCAACAGCGGAGGGCGATTTCTCACAATATGGCAGCCCTCTGAGAAGGACGAAAATTGTTTATTGCAATGTTTCCACAACATATCAATCTGTTTAATTCGTATTACATGAATGCAATATTAATCATGAAACCGTGTTTAGACTAGCACATGTTTAGTTCCCCATTAAGAGCTTTAAGGTAGACCTTCTGTCAGCAAAGACATTTGTGATAAGCAGCCAGACATCTTTCAAGCTCGGTGTCAAACACAATGGATTTCTTCAGTGGATGTCCAAGTCCATAAGTCTTTGTTAACTTTATCTCCGTCCGCCTTCAGAAAACATTCCTGCCAGCGCGTCCGCCTGCCGAGAAATGATCTTACTCGGCCGCCTTGACCCTCCCACCTGCAGCATGGGAGCATACCGCAGCAGGCAGCCCAACAACAGGTGAAAGGTCTTTTATAGACGGCGCATAAAGCCGCCGCAGGGACAATTCGAGCCAGATGATAATACCTATCACAACAGAGCGAAATAATCGTTAGAGGATCCAAATAACTCTTGGCAAAGAATGTGAGGAGCCATCAAGGAGATTTAGATGTCACTCACTGATGAAATGCTGTGCGATGTTTTTTTTTTCTTCTTCTTTTTTAAATGCTTGGAGGTCATTAAACTCTGTCAGGCCAGTTTGTCCCCTTATGTGAGTGATCACTGGGCTTGTAGAAATCAATGTTCAAAGAGAGGAGGGGGGGAAGAACACAAAAGGTGGTGATACATATACTGACGTTTTCTGGCACTGGTGCACTTTTTATGCAAAACTCTAGCATGCAATGAGGTGTTGCAATCCCCGTGAACAGCGTGACAAACATCTACTTTATTTCTGATGTCAAAGTCCTGACACGACAAGGTGAGCCGCCTTGGAAAAATCCATTAAAACTTTTAGTGATACTCATCAATAGCCCCCCACGCAGAAGCAAAGTCAACTTTAATGCTTGAGCGGTCAGAGCGAAATGAGTGATGACAAGGTAATTCAATGAAACGCACCTTCAGCTTCAATAGTTCTATGAGACAGGCGTCACAAAAGAAAATATTTCAAATCCAAACTACAAACTAAAAGGTTTCCCCTTTCGAAGTAATCCCACTGGAGTCTCAAGGTCAATTCATACTTTCCTCGTCTGCATGACCTGCCTCAACTCTCGCACTAAATGAAGCAAACACAGCAGGATTTCTTTCTATAGTAGATTTGCTGGTTGATCATCTGGCCCACACTGAAGGGGAAAACTTGTAGTTTGGGTTTAAAATATAATGTATCTTCTATCTATTTGGAACTTTTCTGACAAATGTTTGTAAAATGGTCAAACTCTGTTTACAAATTCATTTGGGCTCCACGCATGTTTCTTATGAGCGAAATCCTGTAGTCTCCTATCTCATTCTTGTGTCTTATTAATTATAACTAGCTGTCCACGCTATCGTCATTGAGCTGGATTGAGTCCATGTGCCAGTTTAACTCATTCACTGCCAGGCTTCCCAGTTAACATGGATATTTGACTTCTAAAGCCGTCAATGGTTAATCTCATGTTCATACATCATTAGGGACTTCTGTTTCTTCACTTAACAATCCAACAACAGTCATTCCCTAAATATAACAGCGTCAATTTGTGGCATGGCGTTTAAACACAGCATCCGCCTAACAACAGCCTCCTAATGGCCTCTCATTCCCTCGGGAGCAGCGAAAGGTCGTTTACAGCGACCAAACGTGTGATTGTGGAAGCAAACTCAGTCTTCTGTTTCAGTAATAAGATAAAAGTTTGCCCCCCTCTCTCGTACCAGTAATGGAGCGATTATTTATGAGCTGGAGGCTGGGATGGATACAACGCATGTAGGGCTACCGACAGATGTAGATGGAGGTTCACCCACGAGATGATGTTGTGTTTTCACAGTCGTCACCTCAACTACATGCTTAGAAATGATTAAATGAAAAATCCAGCAGACCCTGAACATGGACAGGTTTGAGTCGCGATGTGTGGGAGTTGATAAAAGGCTCAGTGGGAGCACTCGCATGTTAATGGCGCCTGTAGGCGACACCTCTCTTCCACTTTAAGGTTATATTTTAATGAGGGGGAAAAAAGAAAAATCTTTTTTTGCCTTTTAACCTGAGATGGACATGAAAAATGGTTAAAGAACAAAGTGCTCCATTGATGGGTAGACCTTTAAAAAGTGTGTTTTGGAGGAATTATTATTCAGAGAAACTTCTGAAGCTCTTTAGATGACACCATTGTGAAATAATGAAATCCAGAATATGAGCAATCATATGATTCCAGATTGAGGAAACCTTTTAAAAGTTAAGAAGTACAATTTAAAAATTTATGAAAACCGGGTGTGTAAACTGATTTACTCCACATCTTAAGTGGAAAAAACTTACCTTTTGGCTTTGACCTGATCACATTGCTGTCACATGGCAGGGCAGCCTACCTACAGCCGTTGCTTGAAAAGGGCACTGGCTCTTCACCTAGCCTAGCTCCAACAACAGGCAGAGAAACTGTGGAGGCAGTTATTGTGTAAATTAACCAGAAGTCCAAAAGCGCTCACTCACAAACATATTTTCAAAAGACTGACCTGGTTGTTTAATTTCTCACTCATTGAGGGTGCAGGCAATCCAGAGACTATTTGTATAAAAGCAATAAAAAGTCAATTTTCCACATTCCCTTTAGAAAAAAATCCTAATCCTGAGAAGGGCAAGTGTTTGTTGTTGTGAATTGTGAGCTAAGTGGTGGAGTAATTCCTAATGACAAGTGTAGAGTGCTGCATAATAACAAAATTATTAGTACGCGTCTATAGCTTTCATTTTGAACATTTGGACCAAGATGTTTGCTGACATTTTAAAATATATCATTTACCTTTTGGTTTAGGGTTGGATAGAGAGAGAGAGAGAGAGAGAGAGAGAGAGAAAAACTTTAAATTTTGACCTTTTGCATTCTCACTGGCAGTTCGTCATCTAGAAGGCGGCGGTGTGGTGAAATGTCAAGAGAAAAGGTTTCTTTGTCATTTAGTCTTACCAGCCCGCTCTCTTTTAAACATGACAGCCTGGAGATGAAATACATGTTGCCTTGCAGCATTTTCGCCACCATGGGCGAGAGCGCGCGTGTCTGCTTTGACATTAAACACAGTCTCAGAACACCTTTATCAACATTTAGCTTGGCACATTTAAAGCTGCACTCTGTGCTGGCCTGTATATCAAAATCAAGTTGTTTACCTCTGCTCTTTGATTGATGAATGATGTTTCATTTTCATAAGTGAGAACCTGAGCAGGAGGCTGTATTTCATCCTCAAAATGAATTACTACCAATACAGAAGATTCATATAGTTAGAGATGGCGCAAGAAACCTGAAGAATGAATGCAAAAGGAAAAAAAAAAAAAACAATCCAGAGAAGGTCAGCTGGAAGATTCAGCCCACACACTGCCGCTTGCACTCGACATCATTAAAAACAACAGGACACACAATGCTGCAATGAAAACAAGGAGAAAATTGTGTCTGCTATTGTGAGATTCTTGAACACCAAGAGAAATACCATAGGAGCATTGATCACAGTTTTCTATGTCCTTGATCATATTTTCTGTTACATTCTGGACATCTCTGATCATATTTTACTTTACAGGTGATTGGAAAAGAACACAATTGCCAGATCAACAACATTATGGCCACTTGCCCAATTTAATGACTCCCAATACAAGAATTCTAATTGTTATCTCAATTACTTGTAGCCTCTAACACTCTGTATGAGAGTCAAAATTGTAAGGAACAACTCTCACTATGATACATTAGAGTTGTATGCCACTGCACATAAGTATGTGCACTTTGTGACTTGCCATCACTGAATTTCTCCACTGTTTACCACCAATAGGGGGCGTATTTGAATTTGACAGAAATCACTTTGATGGACATTATTTTCACATTCTACCTGGTTGATTTTTGTTTGTTTGTTAAAGGGACACCACACCATGTTCTCTTCCATGGAATCATCTTATCTGACAAGACCAAGTTCACTTTCAGTTAAAGTCGCCACTTGTCTGTTTTTGAGAGCTTCTGGTCCAGCACATGTCACCTCCTCCAAATAAAATACATTCTGAGAATGCTCATGAAGCCACCTCCACAGGTACTCCATCTTGCCGTCGCACACCCATGGGTTTGCTGTTAGGATCAGCTGGAAGGAGGAGTCCCTGCCATCCAAAAGGCCCGTGGGGAGATGCTGTAGCTGGTTCTGGTTAAGAAGAAGCATCTGAAGGTGCTGCAGACCCGACAGGAGCGATGGCGGAAGCTCTCTGAGATGATTCTCCTGGAGAAACAGACGTGAAAGCTTCGGGTTATGACTGAAGGCCGTTGGCGTCAGGGTGCTCAGTTTGTTCCCGGCGAGGTTCAGAATGTCCAGGTGATACAGGTTCTTCAAGGCATCTGGGTGCAGATCTTCCAGGTTGTTGTCACTCACGTCCAGATGCTCAAGATGTTTTAGCTTCTGGAGCAAATTTACCGGGATCTCGGATAAGCGATTCCCAGACAAGTCCAACCAGATCAGGTTGTTGTTATCATCAAACCACTCGGCGTCCGCTTGTTCGATGCGGTTGTTTTTGAGGACCAGGTTGCGGAGTGACTTCTGGCTGAAGATTCCTGGAGGAAGGCGTACAATCTGATTCCCTGTGAGATCCAATGAGTTCAGCCGGGAAGCGTTCCGCAGGAGATCCGAAGGAAGCTTTTCCAGTTTGTTGGCATACAGCTGAAGCCTGTTCAGAAAAGGTATGGCATTTAAATGACTGGCTTCTATAGAAGAGATCTGAGTGGACCAGATGGCCAACACAGTGGTGTTGGGTGGTAAACCATCTACGGGGAACGATGTCATGGTTGCGATGTCAGCGCACTCCACCTCAGCAACGGAGCAGGAGCATTGACTTGGGCAAGTGTGGACACCGCAGTTAGTCAACGCAAACAAAAACAGCAGCAGCCTCAAGATCATCTTCAACCACTGCACAGTGTAAAAAAAAAACATACACAAGGAATACTGAATCTTTCGTCTTTATGAATTATGATGAAGTTTTTCAATCTTACCTGAAAGTAACTCGAGAGCGGTCGGTTAACGCTAAATGAGCTGCTGTGATATACAGGTGAACGAGGACAGTCAGTTGGGACAAAATGTTGCAAGAGGCAAACAGAACCGAGCAAACAATCCAGCTCACCAACTGCTGACTTTTGCGTCACAAAAACTTCAGAGCTTTGACTTTTACCCCTTTTGGACTGTACAACATTCACTTGACTTAACAGCTCAACTAAAGTGAAGCCAATAATTGCCCTGAGACCAGCTGCTCCAAAAGACCGATTTGCTGCTTCTGCTGTCAGTTAAATTGAGGAGCACCAAGCATTAGCTGGCTTTATTTTTAGAAATGGCCAAATTTGGTGGAGGACTTGGCTTACAGAAGAACTTTGGAGGCTTTAAAACCAGTTGTTGGGGCACGGCTAGAGAGCTTTCCTCGAGAACTGCAGAGCTTGATCCAATACTTACAGGCTGTCACATTTCTTTGTTCACCAAGTTTGTATCACAGAAGACTTTCTTTTAGCATTACTACCTCACTGTCTTCTACGTCAGAAAGGAGAAGGGGCTGATAAGCGACAGTAACATTTCAGGACACAGAAATAAAAACAAACACATGCTAACGTTAGCTTACCATGTTGCTGCAGCATTTCCGTTCCGTTTCCATTACCGTTTCCACTTTGCTTCAGCGGTTTGCTTTCTTGCTGCACTCATTCTTATCTTGAATAAAATGTATTTCCTTACTATCAGCCACGTCAAGTAAATACAGGAGACCGTTGTTCTCCGCCGTTGTTACTGTTTGTTAGCTTAGCTTGTTAGTTGTCTCTTTCTGAACGGTGCATTCAATGCAGTGGGCTTTGCCGGTTAACCCATCAGATCCAACAGATGCATAAGATTCATGTACATGTAATTTATATATAATCCAGTCTTTGTCCTAATATACAAGAAATAAGTGATACTCAAACAATATATGCATTAGCTTTTTAGCCTAGCAACTCAGATGACTTTTGGGCCATTTCCACTTCATTGTACTTACTCACCTCTACTACTCTAATCAATATTGACACATTTACCTGGTACCAGTTAAACAATTGTTTCAGATATGCTGAAAAATATGCGTGATGTAAACGACGACTGTTGTAAACATTTGACAAAACAAAGCAAGAAAGATGAAACATGAACACCTGATCTGTACTTTATATTGAATACAGAGCAGTGTTTCAACTGCGAAAGTGTGTATGAAGAAACTTGCTTCATAATCCTTACAATAATCATTTTGAAGCAATTAAATAAGTGTGTTTGTCTGTCATAGCTAATGTTCCCGTGGGCTCTCTCAACCCTTTCTCTGCTGTGAGAGGCAGAGAGCAGCTTGATATACCACGCTAGCATTAGCTATATCATTCAGTCGGTATTTAAATTGTGACTTGATGAAAAAAGACAAGTTTTTTTTTTTGTTAAATCCTTTACTCAAATCTTTAGTTCAGTCTCTGTGAGTGACATCACCGAGCGACTCTTCAAAGACTGAGGACCAGAACAAGTGATGGTCTCCGGGAGGAAGGCCTTGTTCTGGTTCTTCTGGAGCCACCCAAATAGGTACTCCATTTTCCCGTCGCACACCCATGGGTTGGCGGTCAGGTCCAGCCCTTCGTCCTCCAGAGCGTTCAGATGGTCGAGCAGTCCTGAGGGGACACTGTTAAACTGGTTGTCGTCCAGACTGAGATGTTTGAGCTGAGTGAGCTCCTGAAAAATGTTCTGGGGAATTTGGCTGAGCCTGTTCCTAGAGAGGAACAAGTAGGTGAGGTTCCTGGTGCTACTGAGTAAAGAAGGATCCAGACTGTCCAGTTTGTTGTTACGCAGATTCAGGCGATCGAGCTTGGTGAGCGGATCCAGAGACTTCGCCAAGATCTTCTCCAGATGATTGTTGGAGAGGTCGAGGTTCTCCAGGTGCGGCATCTTGTGGAGAAAATCAACAGGGACGTTTGTCAAACGATTCCCAGAGAAGTCCAACCAGGTCAGGTTGGAGTTATCGGGAAGCCACGTGGCATCCACTTTCTCAATCAGGTTGTTCTTGAGCACCAAGATTTGAAGCGGGGCGTGGCTGAAGACATCCAGAGGCAAGAGGCTCAGCTGGTTGCCCGTGAGGTCCAAAGTGGTGAGGCGAGGGACACCCCTGAGGAGGTGCGAGGAGAGGTTCTTTAGATGGTTGCTGAACAGGTGGAGCTCTTTCAGCTGGGGCACTGCATTGAGATCCTGCTCGGAGATGGACGTGATGTTGGTGAATTGGATGGTGAGGGTGCTGGTGTTCTTGGGGAGACCTTCGGAGGGGAATGCCGTCAGGGGAACCTCATTGCAGACCACCTCTGCTCTCCTTGGGTAGCATTGGCAAAGCGCTGGGCATGCTGAAGTAACACAGCCAAAATAGGCCAAGAAGAAGACAACTGCACCACACACCTTCATTACTAGGAGAAGAAGAAGAAATACTTAAAAACTCTTACGCCTTCAAAAGCACTGTATCCAAAACTTTATACTGCATTTTACATAAGACTCTCACAGCACACCACCAAACAAAAATGTTACAAAGAGTATACAGTACATACTGAAATAATGATGATCTTGCCTGAATTTATGGACAAATTAACAGCATAAAATATGTGCCCGCAGAGTTGAACACAAAGCTCTTACAGTAAACTCATTTATCATGGGGAAACATTCCAGACCCACCAGCGATCGGTGAAAATCTGTGACCACATGAAAACATTTTTTTTATATAGCTGTACCCTTCCCACATGCTTTAAACATTTAAACTTATTAAATCACACACTTTTAAAACACACTTTTTAAAGTATTCCTTAGCACCTGTTCTTCTCTTGCTTGCACAGTTCTCCAAAAAAGAGCAAACACCTACTTGTTTATTTGTCACATCCACTTTAGGTTTACTGTAAAACTGACACATAAAACAAAAGATGATGAAGCGCAACGCTAAATTCTGAATTGCCTGTACAGTGCAAAAAACACCAAAACAACGATCGTTTTATAATCTGCGATTCGTGAACCGTGAAATAGCGGGGTTCACTATATTCTGTTGGCAACAAGTGGATACGCAGGTTAAATGTACCTTTTGCCATCTAGTGGAAGGGCATTTAATTATTTTCCCTTTCACTACACTAAACTAGCATAGACACTGGAGATGAACAAAGATAACTTATGTCTAGTAAAGAAATAATTTCAGAACAATTACATGAAATTGGATAATTTCCCATGGCACTCCTGATCTTTCAGTTCTTTCAGGAATCACTGTCCTAATGTACTGATAAAAAAGGCGATAAAAAGTAGAATACAACTTACTGTTGTGCTGATGCTTGAATGTGGATGAGTGTCAGTCAGGCTGCAGGATGTGCAAAACCACTGAGTCATTCAGGGAACTCATTCCCAATATAATCATTACTTATTATGCAAACAAGCCCCACACTCTGCACAGTCAAGGACGGACAGTTGCAGCTGACCACGTGACTTGGACAAAAAGAACAAGACAGGAACATCGCTAATTACATTTGATAATATGGTACGTGAAGATTAATGCAGTGCAGAAAGGTGATTTTGGTGGTTAGTAATTCCGCCTCACAGTTGAATGGTTCTGGGTTTGAATCTCGGTTCAAGCCCCTTGTTGTGTGGAGTTTGCATGTTCTCTGAAATTCTTCCAATAACATGCTTTTTTCACTTGATGCCATGCAAAAACACTAATGCAATACTGTTCTTCTGTAGACTTTAATGTGATGGAGTTTTTTGTGTGTTTTATTGGACGGTAGGTTGCATATCTTATTATGTTCTGACTATCAAACTTTTTCTAATTTACATTGGTTAACTTCTAAGGATGTTATGAAATCAAATGCATGACTCATCTCATTATGCCTTTGTTATTCGTAATTAAATACGCTTAGTTTTTACTTCTCAAAAGTGCTTAGTGTATTTTCTTCTTCTTCTCCACACTTGTGTGGCAGTTAAAATACGACTTAACTGCAGTTTTATGATGAGCATTCCATGATTTTCTTTGGGGAAATTAGTTTTGAATTAGTTCAACTTTCAATTCTACTACTGAGCATGCGTGCGTGCGTGTGTGTGTGTGTGTGTGTGTGCGTATTGCCCACTGCCAGGTCAGGCCAGACGTTTGGTGGTCATTTAACCAGAACCTCGAGTCATTCACACACTGATCTAGAATGTATTCGATGTGCAGTGTGAAGTACAATTTATAGCAGATGGGCAACATGATGAGCTATTACATTATGTATGATGAGTGCCAGTTGGCTTTAGGCGCTTCTGAAAGATTAATGTAAGCCCACTCATTGCACCAGAACCTCAGAGGGAGATGAAACTATTCTGGTCGAACGGTGCCCGAAACAAATGCTGAAGTGTGAGGTACAGAACTTGTGAAAGATCGACTTTGTACAGATTCTTTATCTCATTTTTTGTTTCCTTTTATTGTAAGAAAGTCTCCAGTGATGACGTGTTTATATTTCTTCATAAAAAATTTTATGACTATCAAATGGAAAGCATGGTGGTCAACTCCACTTTTCTTCATGTAGTCCGGCTTCGTCCCACCTCCCAAAAACACGCACGCTAATTGAAGACACAATTGGCCGTCAGTGTGAATGGTTGGTTGTTTTTTTTTATGTGGCCTGCAATTGATGGCAACCAGTCTTGGGTGTACCTTGCCTTTCTCGCCCAAGGTCTGCCGGGATAGACCCCGGCTCACCCGCCACCCGAATGAGGAAAAGGGTTATAGAAAATGGATGGATGTGTAATTTTATTTGACCGTTGAATAAAAGAAGATTGTTTGCGTTTCTATTTAATAAGACAACTGTCCAATGTGTCAAAACTAATCTTGTGACCCAAAGACAACGTGCAATTTTGTTCTGTAAACTATTTCCAGGCAGGCCTGTGCTGATGTGTAATATTATATGCTATAAAAAAAAAAAAAAAAAAAAAAACAATCCATGTGCTAAACCCTCTAAGATATGCCACACAAAACTTTATATATACACAATGCTCACACACCTTGCACTTCAAACACAATTGTGAAAGTCCATTTTTTTGGTTCCTAATTTCAATTTGACAACTTGGTATAATGAAAAAGATTGCACTATTGTTCCTGTTATTAAAAAAGTTCTGAGTTAAAGTTTTCCGCTTTCCTGAAAAGTATCACATGTTGGCACACTGCTGTCAATCAGCCGCAAAGAAGATTCCCTTTGCTGAGCCAGGGTTAACTGTAGAGAGAAACAGAAAGAAAAATACATTTAAAAAAAACAGACACACACACAGACACACACACATGCTGCAGCTGTTATAAATGGCACGCCCACGCAATAGCCACACAAGAAACTAACATACCTATGAAATGCTGTTCAAATAAACTAAATGATCAGGAAGGTCTGTTTGTCGGTGTGTTTACAAAATGCTGTCAGTAATTCCTCAGAGAGTAGCCTCCACTGGAATACATGACATCCCTTAATTAATGAGTCCTCCACTTGGACAAATAGAACGCCTCCGTATTTCCATCGAGGAAAAAGAACAAAAAAAAAGTGCTACCACTAGGAGCTCTGATTGATTTTATTATGACATTATTCAGTAGATGTCTTCACCACAACACACAGCGGACGTGGCATCTTTACAAGGGTTATAAATTAGAGCAGGGATTCTCAAAGTGTGTCGGACTCCCTTTAGTGAAACATGAAAGAATCACTGACTTATGTGCCATGAACATTTCCAGCATTTAAAACTAAACCACAAACATATTAGAATGGAGCATGTAGCGATGCATACAGTCTCTTTAAGCTTTTTTTTTTTTTTTTTTTTAACTTTTCAAAGTACAGTAAATTTTTTAAGGACAGTACTCTGTGAAGTCATTCCAGCCGTCCACCGGGACCGTGGGCAGTGAGTCAACAGTGTTAAACTTCACGCTCAGTTTGCGGCTTCCTGCTATCCATTACACGCAGTTGACTTTCTGTCCCTGTTGCTCCTGGCAAGTTCGGAGATCAATTTCAACTCCCTTATTCCCGCATTTACCCCTTAAACACAGGACAGCAAGCTGTGGAAAAGGCCAGTGTGGAAGGGGCAAGTGGAACTTTTCTCACTTCACTGCAACTGTTAGAAAACGCACAAGAACGTGCTTCGAGTCGAGATGCAACCACGCATGCAGAGGCCAAGTTACCCTCCTTCCCCCCTTTGTCACTTCTTTCAGAAGAATATATCATCATCACTGTCGGTGTCGTCCAACGACCACCTCCAGTCTTTCAGGCCAAAATCAAGCAATCTGAAAAGTAAGTAGGAGATTCAACTGAAGGCCATTAGCCAGGGGCAATAGTAAGTCAGGGGGCAGTACAGAGCTGTGAGTGGAAGGATTAGGGGGTTAATTGGCGTAACTGCGTGTGAGCCGGCGGGGTGCGCATGGTAGCTCAGCTACTTACAGTCTCCCAAGCATGGGAGACGTTAGAATGGTGGGGTGAAGAGGTCAGTGGAGGATGATGCGTAGCATGGGGCCGCTGCTGAGGGGCGAGAGCTAGTTAGCGTGCGGCTAACAGTCGAAATAAAAACACAGACAGCCGACAGACGGTGTGGTTGCCAATAGGCTTCATGTGAAACATCTGTAGCTAAAAAGTACAATGTAACATTTGGTCCCTTTCAGGTGCTTATTTCTAAGCACATGATCATTATTAATACAGTGAATCCCTGTCGATTTGCAATTTTTTTATGAAGAACCAAACTATTTGCTGAAAAAGTAACCAATTTGCACCAACAGTACGAGTATGTGTGTATTTTTATGCTCTTTCTGTAAATGATGCTACCCAAACTCCCTGCTCCTTCTAAACTATACATTTAGAATATTATAAAGGGAGAGCGTCCATTACTTGCAAATGTTTGCTATTTGCACTGCCAACAACAAATCGTGAGGGTTCACTGTAATAATAAAAAATAATTACATAATATTAAATAGCAAAGTAATGGTATTAACACAAATAAACATACGTATACAGGAGGTCCTCGGTTTACGATCGGCTTCCGTTCCTACGGCGGAGACATAACCGGAATTTGAACGCTAACCGACATTAACGCAGTAGTAAGACATAAGTTACATCACAGTGACTATAAATATTTGTATGAAAAACACTTAAAGGCCACGAATATAAAACAAAACATTAAGTTAAACTGCCCCATGATGATGGATTCTCATGCCACTGCACAAACTCTAGTTCGTTGCTCGCCGTTAGTAACCTCAAAAGGTAGTACAGTCGTAAACCGAGGAGCCCGTGTAGTGTGATAATAAACTGTCATAAATGAAGACAATTGGGATCAGAATAGTGTCGGCATCCTCACCTGGCCTTCCCGGACGGCTGCTGCTGTCTGTTGGACGACACTCTCATGGCCCCGCGGTGCGGTGAAATCTGCGGTGAACCCTTGGGTGACGGGCGCGGCGAAACGCGGGGGGAGGATCGCGCCGGTGTCTCGGGTAGGTGGGCCGGGGCGGCGGGCTGCGGGTGCTTCCTGGGGACACGCTTGAGGAGGTGGCTGACCCATCGCTGCTGCTCCTCCCGGCTGCCGCTCAGCAAAAGCAGCTCTTTGGCAGTGGACATGTCGTAGTTCACTGTTCAGGAACAAGAAATAGAATATTAAATATCCATAACAATTAACAAAGTGAAGTGTTTCAAAGTTGGACACTAACCCTTGCAGGGCACAATGACCTCCTCCTTCCTGTCCAGGTGGTCTTTGTGGCACTTGGTGTGGCAGCGGCGGCACTCGAGGGCCGGCGGCGGCTTAAACACGTGCCACAGCGGCCGAGTGCACGCCTCGCAGCTGGACGGAAAGTGATAGAGGGTGAGGATAAACTCATGGCCCTTGTGGTTGATGTGGGAGGGGCGCTCGCCGAAGGGCGTGGTCTCCATGACGACCTCCTGATCACGTTTGCTCTCGCCCTCGTTGGCGTA
This sequence comes from Phycodurus eques, assembly GCF_024500275.1. Classification (NCBI taxonomy): domain Eukaryota; kingdom Metazoa; phylum Chordata; class Actinopteri; order Syngnathiformes; family Syngnathidae; genus Phycodurus; species Phycodurus eques. Next base: position 11,761,505 of record NC_084542.1, read on the forward strand.
CAGGATCTGGAAGAAGAAGAAGATGCTTTTTGTGTTTTTGAAAACCTTCACGTTTGCGCTGTCAGCATCACACACCGCAAATTATGCTGTAGAATGCATGCCAAGCTAGTACAGTAGTTTGCAAGATAACTAGGAAGGACAAAATATTAGGTACAGTTGTCGTGCTTGCATTTTCCGTGTTTGCAGGTTATGTTGCGAGCAAGTTTATTACTGTGGGGTTTTATACATTACAATACTATTTATGTTATTTGGGGGGCTCAAATGGAATAATGGCATTTTCATTCATTTCAATGGGGAAGTTTTAAGATGCAGTTGTGATCACAGAACGAAATAAACCCGTACCTTAAGACATTGCTGTATTTCATCGTGGTTATATTTTAGTTTTTGACGTGTCGCTGTGTCTGCCATTGTGTGCTGCCATTGTTGTTTTGGTTTGGCAACACATTCAACTACCCAGATTGATCACGACACCTCCATTTCCAAAGACAATTGTTTTAAACATTTCGATGATGTTGTATTAAAAAATTTCCACCTTGAGATTCACTATTATTCCACGTTATGTTTTTGCATTTGAGGAAACAAACTTTTAATGAGTCCATGCAAACAGATTTCAGCCAGATTGAATCAGAGAGGTGAGTCATATAGAAAAAAAGCAACAGGAGGGAAAGAAAAAAACATGTTTTATTCATATTGTATTGTTACCTTACCTGAAATATCCGGGGAATTTCTACGGCTTCTGCACGATACACATCAGTCTGAGTGACAGGTCGGACATGAAAGAGCTTGCTGTGGTGGGCAATAACAGAGAAGACTTGAAATAACAGCAAGAAACCAGAATAATAACTGCAGTCGAACAGTTGACAGTGAAAATTCTACGTTGAATATGACCGAATTCCACCACTTCTACAGGTTTTTTTGGTCAGGTTGCAACTTCTAGCTGATCTTCAAACTTAAAGTTTATTTATCTGCATCCAAGGCAGGAAATTTGGTGCTTTTGAATGATTTTTGTTGTTTTGTAAGACAGCCGAGTCTACATGAGATGCTTGAGGTACATGTCGTACTGGTACATGACGAGCAGCTTTTAACTAACTTTTCTCGTGGTTGTTAACCAGTGATGCCTCATGGGGATGTCATGGCTTTCTTTCTGCTCTATTTCATAATCTAGGGGTAGTAAAATTATTCCTGTGTAAGAATCAAAGCCGATAGACTCACTCTATGTCCAGGATCATGAAAGGGTTGGCCTGTTCTCGGTCCAGCTCGCTGTTGTAGAACAGAATCTTTTTACTGCTAACCACCACAAACTGTTGAAGGGAAAGGGAAACAAGGGCCAATTTTTGTTAAACATAAAATAATAATAAAAATAGAAATTACAGTACTTGAATTTGATTATGTTACCTTTTTGTCCCAGCCAAACCGTTTTGTGTGCTTGGTAGGGAGTGAAAGCCAGCCCTCAAGTCTGGAGTCTAAAACAACACAAAGAGCCTGGTTCAACATTTTATGTGGTATTTATCTTGCATGTAAACTCATTATTGTGTTCAAACTAATTAAGAAGTGTGCGCCAAAACCTTTGTCCATATATTGTAGATAACAAAACATGTGCCTCTTTTGAGGTGGAAGACATTTGAACAAAACAGGTCAGAATTCAAGCTGTGAGTATGCATCAGTGGACATCAAGCGTATTAAGACACAGCAGAATCAGAGTAAACAGAGTAGCGGGATTAGATGGCATCATGCTGAGCTGAATCATGGTCAGAAATGATTTTTTTTATTTTTATTTTTTTAAATGTATCTCAATGAAAAGTAATAGTTTTAATGTCCAAGCCCTTCTTTAGTTTGAACCACCATGCAGGGTTCACCTCCAAGGTCAGGCTCAGGCTGTTGGTAGGTGAGAGCCAGTGGGCGCTGACCCTGCTCCTCGTCACTTTCTTCATCCTCAGAGTCAGAGTCAAAGAGAGAGCGGGCCGAACAGCGCTCAGGCCGGGTGTCGATGCGCACTGATTTGTGTGTGCGCTGGTAGGTGAAGGACATTGATTCGGAGGTGTGTGAGTGTGTAATGCGCACTGCGCCCGAGGAGTTGAAGAAGCATAAAGAGGGAGGAAAATGGTCAAAAACACCACAGGGGATGGCGCAGAATATAAAGTGAAAAGAGAGGAATTGGAAAGATTTCAAGAAGGGGTGAGCTACACTCATTATGGTTAAAACTGAAATGTTTGTTGATACCTGGGTAGCCTTCGCCCACGTCTAAGTCGTTGCCGCTGCTGATGCTGGTGGAGTCCAGAGAGTGAACGCTGAGGGAGGTGAGCTGGCAACGCAGTTGCTCGATATCGCTGTCCTTGCTGGCCAATGTCATTTGAAGCTCCTGACGCACTTGGTTCTCTTCTGCAATGAGCTTCACGAAACACACAAACTTGCTATGATGAAATAGTTCAGGCTATGAAGAAATGCGCTTTCATGGTCGCTACACAGTGCTGCCTTGAGATATGAGTTTAATTCGTTCCGTGACCATGCTCGTAATGCAAAACATTATCTCAAATCATCTATCCCCAATGAAATGAATGGAAATGTCATTAATCAGCTTCAGCCTTTTAAGAAAAAAATAATAAAAAAGTTTGTGAAAAACAGCACTCTATAATATTGTACGTTATAAAATCATATAGTTATGACACAAATAGAATGTAAATAATTAAACATTTTGTGCATCATGATTAATTCATTGCGATTGTGTTGCTCCTCATGGCGTGTGCACGCTTTGCACACCTGGGGGCAGTATAATACAGACATACAGATATGAATGGAGACGGTCACAGGTCCTCAGTAAGCTGCGGTTTTAAAAACCAGTATGTATGTACCCCGCTGATGGTAGCCCACCAGTTAGTTGCAGTTTCATGGACATCTGGTGTAGTTTTTAAACATGAAAATCCTGCTTATTAACTACCTACACTCCAACTACTGATTCTTCAAACAGGAGCAACTTTGCACTAAGGAAACTTCTTTACAGCTAAAAATAGAACACCTGAGAAACCTTTGTATTGACTGACCGCAAAAACTCTAGATACGAATCTGATTATGACTCAAATATCCCCCCGCCCCCAAAAAAAAAAAAATATATATATATATATACCCTAATACATAATATATATATATATATATATATATATATATATATATATATATATACATACTCATTCTTGTTTATGTATTAGGGTGCATATTCTGCATCTAAGTCACAGAGGCAGCGTGGGCGTACTCACCGCCTGCATTTCCGACAGCTCTCGCTGGTATTTGATGATGATGCTGTTGAGTTTGTCCTTCTCGGACCTCAGCTCCAGCTGCAGCTTCCTGTTCTCCTTCTCCTTCCTGTGCACCTCCGTGTCGATGCCTCGGTGGCCTCCCCTCGTGGGCTCCCTCCGGTTCATCACCTCAGCGAGCTTGTTGATGGCCTGCGTCATACACGGCACATTTTGTTGTCACATTGATGGAGGGTGGAACATCTACGTCTGAATGTACCGTGAGGTTGTACAATTCGGAAAGATGTTGACTAGTTTTTACCCTTGAATGGAAGTTATGCATGAATAAAAAAATGGGTGGGTTGTGTCAAGAAGGATTTTTCGAGTAAAAACTTTTCCAAGAGTGACTCTCCTCCCCTGATGGGACAAACCAAAACACACACATGGCGGTAATTTGAGCCTGGAAAGGATTATTTACAGTATACAATATTTCATTTTTTTCTTTTAGGAAACCACCCATGCATCCATTTTCTATACAGCTTATCCTCAGTAGAAGCAGAGTACATCCTATATTAGTTGTTAGCCAGTCCCAGGGGATATATTCGCTAACAAACATTCACACACTCCCACTCCAGTACAATTTTGACTTAAATTTACTCAACATGCATGTTTTTGGAATGTGGGAGAACGCTGGAGCACACGGACAAAACCCACACAAGCACGGGGAGAACATCCAAACTCCTTACAGGAATCCCGCAGCCCGGATTTGAACGCCCAACCTCAAAACTCTCAAGCGAGTGTACTAACCACTCATCACCATGCTGCTCTTATAGGAAACATTCTTTAAAAAGCCACAAATACTGTAGACGTTCCACGGTGAATGGCACAGGGATGCCTTGCTCAACAGCACTTGAACCCACATATTTTTAAGATGGGTTTTCAGTGTTTTCTCATTTGGGATAAGGCAATTACAAGCTCTCACTCAGTTTAGCTATATCGCTTCAGCCCTGCACTATAATAGGATTGTAACAGCACAAACTATATTTAAGATAAACACAGTGAATGTGAATAACATTGAGTGGAATCATAAGCCTTCAGTCAAATATCTTTTTTTTCTTTTTTTGGTAGCAACAAATGTCTGACAAAGAAATTAGTTGTGGAAAACATTCTTGAAAGTAAAAGTCAGAGCGTTCAAGCCTAGTGTAGGCGGCTTGACACACAGACACACACACCTGAATTTTTAGTGTCCTTTCAGTCTGCAACTGCTTTTCAAAGATCACTACGAGAGAGCTCATGTTCTGTTCCTCATCCTTTGCTTCCTTGAGCTCTGCAAAAATAGCAGAACACGGATGCTCGGAGATTTATTCAAAAAAATCTATCGAAAAACCTCTTTTTTTTTTTTTTTTTTTTCCTTCCCCCTGGAGAGCTCACGTTGCTGCAGTTCTTTCATCTGGTTGTTGAGTTCCTCCTTCTCGCTGGCTAGGTTGGCCACATCCACAGTCAGGGTGCGATTGGACTCCTCCAGCTGTGAATAAGACAATTCGGCTTAAGTAGTGATAAGTAAACTTTAACCCTTTTTGTCAGGGAAACATGTTTACTCTTGCCTTCTTAATTTAAAATGCAGGACACCAAGCTGTTGTGTACATCTTCTAACTGGTCCCTCAAGTTGTTCACTAGTCAACCCTGTTCATTTTAAATGTGCTCCATGAACACATTTGGATTGGATTTATGTCTCAGTGGATTGTCGACATTCAGCAATGCGTGAATTGACCATTCAGCACGGCATGGGAAGGAATTGAATATTCGATGGTTAAACCATGCTTAGTGTTAGCTGATTCTTCTTCTTCTTTTCCTTTCGGCTTTCCCGCTAGGGGTCGCCACAGCGCGTCATCCTTTTCCATGTAAGCCTATCTCCTGCATCCTCCTCTCGAACACCAACTGCCATCATGTCTTCCCTCACGACATCCATCAACCTTCTCTTTGGTATTCCTCTAGCTTCTACCAATATACTCACCATTTCTCCTCTGGACGTGTCCAAACCATTGAAGTCTCTAATTTTTTCCATCCTGGTCACTCCAAGAGCGAACCTCAACATCTTAGTGTTCTTAGTGTTAGCTGATTATAACCCAAAGAAAACACATTGATGAATATTTTTGGTAGCAGCTAACTGCCACCTCACCGAGCTGATGGTGGCCTCCTTGTCGTTGAGCTCCTGTTTGTGTCTCGCCATTATGTCTTTGATCTCCAGCTCCTTCATGATCTTCTCCTTCTCCAGATCAGAGTACTGCTCCTCGACGATGGACCGTGCCAACTGCTCCGAGTCTGCTTTGGTCAGGCTGACTTCCAGCTGGGAAGCGAGTGATTCCCTGTGGTTGCGCAGCAGGGAAAAAAAGGCTTATTAATTACAGTGTTGAAAAAAGAACTGCATCAATGCCCAACAATTACAGGAAAAGGAATTACATAAAAAAATCTTTTGAAGATGCATTTCTGCTGATTCTGTTTTTAGTACGCAAGGATAAAAAAAATAATGTATTTGCCTTTACTTTCCCTCGCATATTCACAGACCTTCGTTATTGGCAGCAAAGCTCACTCAGGCCAAAGCGCTGTCTCATATAAAAGTATTCCTGGCGCCATCTTTTGGCAGCTTGGTATCAAGGAACTGTGTTGAAGTGAGTTGAGGAGGTTCATGTTGTGCCTTGCCTGCATATTATGCATGTCATTTTAGTGCCAAGGCACTATGTTAAAGTGAGTTAAGGAGCTTCATGCAGTGCTTTGCCACCATCTTGTGGGATCCATAAGCAATTACAGTGTAACACTTTTTAGGGGTGCATAAATTTATGGATTTTCGCGATACGCGGCAGGGCTCCGTCCCTATACCCCGTGAATATGTGAGTTTCTCAGCAGATAGCAAAATATGTGACTAGGTGAATATGTGAGCAGCGAATCGCAAATAAGCATGAGGAACACAGTATACATTTGGGCAGCAAAATTCTGACATTTTATTTTACAATCTTGTTTGGCATTACTTTAAAGCAGCCATGTGTGATCATTTGATTATTTTTTGATGGTACTTGTAATAAGAGTAGTGTCGCTATCATTGCTATGGTGGCCCAAGATCACCTACTTCAGTGGTCTGTAATATTGATATCCCAGCCAGGACACCTCGGTCCCTGTTAGCACTAAATCTGTTTAACAGAAAGTTTGTATGGGACGAGCGTCAAGATACAATATGTCATATGTTTACCTCTTAAGCCAATCCTTTTAATGGCACATTGTACCCAGATCATCTACTTCAATTAGCCAAAAGTCTCATGGACCAGCCAGGATATTTCACATTTTCTAAACGTCAATATTAACTGTTTAGATCTGTGTGTAGTGCTTGTACAAAGTTTTTTGCACATTTCTATACTGTAGAAATTATGCTGTAATTTAGACATGTTCTATTAATGTTGAGCACATAATTTTTTTGGATTCATGAGTTCCCTTTGATGTATTTATTGGTTTAAGTAATATATTGCAATGCATGTTTACTGCAGTCCATTCGTATCCCCCCCAGTGGCATAAAAGTCAATTACACGATAGGGGGAGCCCTGAAGCAAAAAAGCCTTGGTACTCGTTTGTACTGCTTGAATATTCATGCAGTGTGTTACTGTTCTGCCATTTAGCCTGCAGTTACCTGTCCTCCTGGTACTCTTCCAGACGTTGTTGAGCCTCTTTATACATGGTGTTCCTCTCATCACACTCCTCCTTCAACTCGCGGATCTGCGTCTTGTAAAGGGTCTAACACAGACAGGATTTTTCCTTAATTTCATACCACAACATTCACACAGTTAGAGGTCAACTAACAAAAGCAATGCTGACTTTCCAACATGGTGGGCACTGCTGTTTGCAAAGAGTGCACTAAAAAGCAAGGGAACACGTTCTACCGTGAAAAATTGCTCCGCCTCCAGCTGGTCCTTTAAATCTTTCAGCAGGCTTTCAGACTCCTGCTTCTCCCTGTAACAGCACCATGGATCTGTCATGCCAACAGTTTCTTTAAATCAACATGCATGCTTTACATCACCACGCTTGTGTGTTTAACTGACCTGCGCAGCTCCTGGTTCTGTTTATCAAGGACCTGTTTAATCTCCAGCAGTTGGTTGAGCTCCTGTTTGAGCTGCTTTTCTGAGATGTGCAGGACGGTCACCTGCTGTTTCTCCATCTTCAGGTCACTCTGGGCAAGACTGCGCTTGTGGACCTCCTGCTCCACACGTAGGCTCAGGTTCTTTACCTGGACAAGCACAGTAGAGCTCATGATGAATCAATTGATCTATTTTTAAGAATCTTGCGGGTCATGTGGAACGGAATGCTCGCATTAATGAGGCATTGCATTAAAACTAGGGAGAGAGGGCTAGCCCTGCGGCTAATAAATTAATAAATAATATAAAGTACGATCCCAAAACAATGTAATATAAATTCATTCTTTTTACAACATTACCCTTGAAATTAAAAGGCTTACAGATGATTTGATTTTGTAAAAGTGGACCGGATGTGTGTGTGTACATGTGGCGAAGACTTTCCGTAACTTACACTAGCAACCTAGGCAAAAGCTCCTCCCCGACATACAAAGCCTGTCTCTCGGTTGAGATGAATCACTTCAACATACTCAACATACTTTGACACCAATTACTGTACTAATTTTGTATTTAGACAGGGTTTTGGTGGCATCTTAGAGCTATTCAGAAAGAGCACACAAAGTGCAAGGGATTACTGTACTTGAAAGAAACCAGCAGTGCATCAATTCCGCTCCAACTATTTTTTGCCTCAATGTGGTACTGTAAATCATGACACGAAGTAAACTTAGTATGGTGTGGGTCAGTTTTGATCCAAAAAAAAAAAAAAGTTTAGTGTATGTTCAATACAATACACTATAAAAAGCTTGACCTTTAGGTCCTTTTAGAAGCCAAAGTTATTCTGTGCCTGTGCCATGAAGAACAGTGAGACAGAAATAATGAGGCAGGACAAAGTCAACCCAGCAATTTTCCGCTTTAAGAGGTAGTACGAAAGCAATAAGAAGCAGTAACAGGAGGGACGGAACCTGTGGGAAATTAGCAAATTTAAAAAAAAAAAAATAATAATAATAATTTAATTTGTGTACTGTTATATGATCTGTTTATGTGTGTTAAAGTAGCATTTGTTTGAAGGTTTATGATTACCGTAACAGTTATGTTAATTTTCGTTAGCCCATCTGTGGTGTTTCACATTGTATGTTACCATTAAGCTAGCAGACTTTAATTAGTCGAAATTATATGGTTTGTTTGAACATTTTGGTTTGGCGAATTCTCTTGTTTTCATTGTCAGTTTTCCACTAAAGCCTGTGGGAGAGGTAAAATAAAAGCTTATTTTATATAAAAAAAAAAAAAAAAAAAAAAAAAAGCATCTATATTGCAGACTTTCGTCTGTCACGGATGGGTCTGGAACACATGCCCCACGATAAACAGGGATTCACTGTACCCTGCTTAATACATTTTGATGAGTGGGAAATCACCAAACACACCTCTTCAGAAACTTTCTCCTTTTGCGTGTGCAGCTCGTCCAGTTTGTGCTGAGCCTGTTTGTAATCGCAGTCCAGCATGGAGTGATCTTTCTTCAGCTGCAGCAGCTTGGCCTCCACCTGCTGCTTCAGAATGCGCTCATCCTGCAGGGTGTGCTCCATCTCTACAAGGAAAGGATTACAAAACAAACCATTTGCACAAAAAACACTTTAAAGCAGGGGAAAGATTTTTGTCGCACTGGGGCTTCCCCTACCGTTATGAAGGGCAATTTACTTTTAAGTCGCTGATTTATAGAACATGAAAGTAGGTGATGCACAGCAATGCCAGAGACAACGTTCTACTATGAAGATCTATTGTCATGACATACATGTATATTTATGAAATTTGACCTCTGCCACTTATTACCAGACTATTATCAAGATAAGTTCCAAACTGTTTTAACCGTTTTAATTACCATTTACGAATGATAAGCTCTAAGTGCACTCATTTCATGCATTGTTTATGTAAGATGAGGCATTGTGTATTTTTAATCGTACATCCCAATTTTTTTGTGAGTTGTAGCCATCCTTTCACTCACCTTTTAGAGCCGCAGATTTTGCCACCTCAATGGACTGGTAAATTTGGTTTTCATCTGCCAGCTTGGCCTTGGCAGCTTTGTGTTCGGCCTCCTCCTGCTCCAGACTCTGCTGGAGCGACTTCAACTTGAACGTCAGCTCGATCTCTTGGTTGCTCTTTTCCTAGTTGGTCAAAGCAGACTTTAACTGGCTAGAACTTCTTAGTTTTCACATCAGTTCTTGCACAGCCTCAGTGCAGACTTCAAGTTAATAGTTAAAACAACTGGAAAACAACCTTCTCAAGGTTATTGAGCCTCTCCTGCAGTTGGCTCTTTTCGGTCTGGACGATGGAGAGACATGACTTCACGTCTTTCACCTCCTCTTCCAGGCTAGTTGTATGTCCTGTGGTAGGTAATTACAAGTGTATAGATATACATAGTAAGCACATAAATAGCCTCATCCAATCTGTCAGGCTGTGAATTACACGATAACAAAAAAAAGTAAAAAAATAAAATTAAAAAAAAACGTAGAAACTACATGGAAAACAACCTGACATCTGAAGGTGAGACATGACATAATGTTCCAGAATACATCATATATTTATTAAGTTTTATACTTTTACCTATCTCCACCCATATGTGGACTTTTTTTAAACCAGTACGAGTGGAAAAAATGGAGGCATCATGCAAACAGGCCAGACTTTGTTATTGAATGTCTCCAATGAGCGTTAAAATCAAGTTTCCAAACTGCATCGCACAAGAGGTTCTGGCGCCGCGTTAGCATCCGTGGCCCCTTTGCTTCAGGCTTTTTGAAAAGATGTTTCCACCTATGACTTAAACATTTCCAAAGACTTGCTTCAAATAAACAATTAACATCTTATTGCCAGTCATAGCTCGTGTTGGACGTGATTTTAGTACCGCAGCAGATGTTACCATTAAAAAAAATATATATATTTAAAAATAAATAAATAAATAAATAAAACAACAACATTAAGTGGTTTTGGTAATTTGATTAAGCTTCACATTATTAAAAATGGCATTCGATATAATTAATAATGATAGTTTACAACCACTTGTGTGCACAAAGTCCTGACATGAACACAAGGGCTCACTCACCCTGTAAGTCGGCGATAACGTCCGTCTTGATACTGCGCTCCATCCTCTCCGCCTCCAACTCAGCCCGCAGTGTCGTCAGATGCCTCTCCAACTCCATCTTGCCCTCCTCCAGCTGCTTGCACTTCTCCTGCACCTCCCTGAGGCTCAACTCCAGGCTCTGGGCCTGTTTCTGCATCTCCGCCTGGCTCTTCTTTAGCCTCGTGGCAGCCTCCTGCTCCACCTGAAGTGTCTCGGCCGCCTCCTCGAGCTGCCGATGAGAAGGAAATGACGTGAACAATTAACATAAATGATCAATATTAAGTCATAATTAATAATTAGAACCCCTTCATCATCATTGAAGATAATTCATTACTATTACTATGGAAATACATTCTTATTAATGTTAAACACACAAGCATTCGCAACTTTAGTTGCATCCACCCAGGCCCCAACATGTCACAAAGTCTAAAGTTACCAACTCATACTATTTGACTCATATTTCCCTATGTTGTAAAAATTTACATACAGTATTCATTGCATATACATTATGCGTTTTACTATTCATGAATTGACCTATTTGCTTTTTTCCTGTGGAAGCTATCCCCAGCTATTTGCTGAAAAACTCACCTCTCGCATTTTTTTTATTTGTATTTTTTTAAATGCCCTAAGAGGCCACATATGTCACCAAAGCTGTTTTGGGATCATACTTTTTATTATATTTAAAAATTGAAAGCTAGTAAGTTAGTGTGACAATATGATTTTTTTTGGGGGGGATGGGGTCACTGCTTGATTATTGTAGTTTTAGTTTTCATATATTCTTTCTATTCCTCAAGTGTGCCACTACCCTATCACGAAATGAATCAAGCCTTATTCTATTGTATTACACCAACAAACAGACACAAAGACATAAACCCCTTGGTAGCGATTTGTGTTGTTGTTTTTCTGTGTTGGCTCCTTAAATATTCATTCTATCTGTCTACCAGTTTGTCAATAGAAAATGCTTATTCAGACATCACTCTTTTTCCTTACTTGTTTCTGCAGCTGGATGTTCTTCTCATTGGAAATCTGTGAATTGTGGTTCCTCTTCTTCAGATCTTCTAACTGGTCCCTCAAGTTGTTCACTAGGGTTTAACGATATAAGTAGAAGATCGATTAAGCAAAGGGTTAATCAAACACAGTAGCACACAAAGAATGAAGGTTGGCCACACTGAAATATGGCTGCTTACATTCATTCTCCAAGCCACGCTTCCTGTCCGTCTCAATCTCTACTTTGCGCTGGTTCTCGGTACTCTGGAGCTGCAGCAGCGCTCGCTCGCGCTCCATCTGCCTCAGCGAAGCCTCCATACGCTGTCTGCTATTCATCTGACCAGAGGGACAAGAACACAGACTAAGCAGAATAAAACAGCTAAAACTGTTGCTGCAATGGCATCCATCCTCACCTCCTTGTCTAAATCCTTGACCAACTTGTCTAAGCGGTTAGAGGCATTTCTGTGGAGAAAGAGCAGTTTTAACTACAGAATTTGGAGTCATCCATTATTATCCATGAAGTTCCCCTCCTACCGGAACTTGTGCTCCAGCTCGTCTTTTGCCTGCATTTCATGGTCGAGCTGCTCCTCCAGTTCATTCAGTTTTTTCTGCAGTTGCTAACAAAACAGAATAGAATATGATCCAATACTACCACCGTACCTCTATTAATTCAACTTCACAGTGTCCATATGTGAGCAAATGCTTACTTCTTTCTTGTTGTCGGAGCACTGTTGCCTTTCCTCCAATTTTTCCTTTTCGTTCTCAGAATCTTCCTCTGGGGTGTTTTTCTTTGGCTTCAGCAGCCTGAGAGAGAAGAGAGGCAAATTTTTGCAACAGTTTGTAGTTTTTGTATTTAAATAAAATAACCATGTTTATATCTTAAGGACTTTGAGACTTTCACGCTTCTGGATTGGTTTTGATCATGATGATGAGAGATGTTTAACGGTTTAACGATATCTGGAAATCATTACATGACCCTTCAGCATGGTTTTATGACAAACAAGGAATCTGAAGCCATTTTAACAAGCTGGAAAAATGGTTCCCAGATACAAAAAGGCAGTGTTAGTGTATATTTTCACCTGCATCTGCATATCCTTTTGACAAGGCATGTGACACTTATTTAAAAAAAAAAGAAAGAAAAAAAGCCCAATTGTGACTTCAACTATGGACTGTAATACACACATCTATCTTGAGAAATCCAAGACTGCAGAGTAACAACAACTGCTAGTAATAACAGCATTCAGACGGCCTCAAACCAAAAATGGAGGTTGCATTTCTTTCTTTCATGCACTCTGAGAGCATGCAAGCTCATGGTGAGAGGCAAGGGCAATTTTAGGCCGACTGTCAGAACAAGGCAGCACAGTGTGCAGAGTGAACAGGCGTACAGTGTGTGAGTTCTGGAGGGCTCTATTTATAAAAAAAAAAAAAAAAAAAAAAAAAAAAAAAAAAAAGGTAGCCGCCGTAGCCTCTGTTTCCTGTGTTGGAGGCCTGCGTTACCTTTGCTACACATGAGACTCATTTGAGTGGAGGAAACTACATGGAAACTGACTTTCTTTTTCTTTCTTTAACAACAACAACAAAAAAAGACCAACAAGCAGGTGTCACAATAAAAGAAAGAAAGAACACTTACTGGTCTTCCTTAAAGTAGGTGAAGCCGACAAATGGAAGCTGGTTGCCCACAAAGGCTTTGGGTGGTGGGAAGGTCTCAACGGCTCCTTTATCATCCTCGATGTCATCAAAGTTGCTGGTGTCAATGTCGCTGTTCAGTTCAGGTACGACGGGAGGCACAGCTGGAGAGAGACATTTAAACACGTTGAAAGCCTTCAAAAGCCCCCTTCACAAGTGAGCAGGCTTTGGCAGTGCTGCTCGTAGTGTGAAAAAAAAAAAAAGGCGAGACTTGGGTAAGGCTGGCGTGACCACTGCTCCTTTTCACGCACAGTGCTCACTTTGTGTATACGCACACTTTGACACTCACACACACAAACAGGCTTTCACAAATAGACTAAACGTTGCAATTTTCTCAGGGACGCACACACTTAAAAAAATTAAATCCATCACAGGATGACACAGAATGGCAATTGGTGAAGTAAAACCCTCCACTAAGGCTTTAAAGCAAATTATCACCTGCATGTGAGGCATTTGTGTGTTATATTAGCACATTAACAAAAATGACCAAAAATCGTGCAAAGTTAATAAGTGCTACAAATAAACTCCTTGATCTGCACTTTTATCTGGAGCCACACCAAAGTTAAGGGTTCGTCCTTGGCTCATGCCAAAAGAGCTTTTGATTAATCGCTAAACTGAATAGCTTGTCCCTGGGTTGATCACCCAGCAGTGAGCAGAATGTCATCCGAATCTGTTCATTTTTATGAATAATCCATTTTATGCCTAAAATACAAAAACATCACCTTCTTGGCAGAATCCAATAAGTTTACTAACTGTCATTAAATCAAGAATAAGTGACATTGAGTCTTCCTTGCAAGCTTAATTCATTTTCATGGTAACAAATCTGAAAGTAGAGAGCAGAGAAATGAAGCAAATCAAGATTTAAAAAAAAAAAAAAAAAAAAAAAAAAAAAAAAAAAATCCCAAAATTGTTGAGCTGGAAAGTGAAACGGGCCCTTGTGGCTCCGTTTCCAAGAATGCACCCTGATAGAAGGTGGCTAATGACAGGCAGCAGTGGTCACAGTGACAGCAAGAGAGCGGGAGCAAACCCCGCTACTGGGGCATCCCTTCTCATTAGGCCCCGCCGCACGGCTGGCCCCACCCGCCCACGAGGAGGGTGCCGCAGCCAGGCGCGTCCATCCATTCATGCGTGGTGACGACGTCTTAAAGTCGAACATGCGAGGCACATGCAGTGGGGGGCATTGTTGATATTTTTAAACTGGAGGGTGCACCGAACCCTGCAGGTGCTGTTTGGTGTGTGTGTGTGTGTGTGTGTGTGTGTGTGTGTGTGTGTGTGTGACGTGCACATGCGGAACAGCGGGGTTTTCACCTTCCAGACTTGCCGGATTCTGATCAGAAGTTGTGCATCGCCTTAATGGAAGCCAGGTGAAGCAGAAGGAGGCTGCACATCGTCTTTTTTCAGAGACAAGTCTCCCTACATAATGCTATAATATTTTCATCTGTAGTGCAATTATTAAAACTTCACAACTGATGTTTGAGCTCTCCTCAATGTACTGTAACTGCTAATATTTTTTTAATTCTTTTTTTTTTAAAAGGATGAATAGCATTCCATTACATCATTGGGGTGAGAAATCATAAAAAAAAAAAAAAAAATTAATGTGTACAAAAATTGTCACTACTTAACTATATATTTTTATTAAATTAAAAACTGTTACGTATTCTTTTGAAGCGAAGCTGTTCCAACATTACCTAAATTGATTATCTTGACTAACAGAAAACTGAAGCCATAAAGTCCCCAAAGCTTCAATTGTTGTTTTTTTTAAAAATAGTTTTGTTTTTGTTTTTTTGTTTTTTAAATTGAGGTAATATACACTGGACGCTTCTTAAAATATATGATTTATATGTCTTTGTAGGGTTGTTATCCTTCTCTTGCTGTGATAAAACCCAATCCAAAACCATGCAGTGCAAGTGTGTCATGTAATTATTTACCCAAAGCTCCGACCCAAAGCTTGATAAAAGCCAGATAAAATGACATAATAATTGGCTCACACCTATCAGGCTGCTTTACAGGATTTGGTGCCAAACAACAACAGCCTTTTGCTTTGATTAGTGTGACTATATCTTGTTAGAAAGGGTTGAAATGTGTCTCTGCTTTTAGTATTCCAATATAATCTATATTTATAGGACATATTTGCTCTGTGTTGTTCCTGCTTGCAGCTCTTCTGTGTTGCCTCATGCAGGATGAGCACATGGAGAGCATATGTGCCAAACATACAGGGCATGGAAGTCCTCAATCAACTAATAATACAGAACTGTGACTGGTCCACTGGCACCAAAATGGTCAAAACAAGAAGTAAAGTAGAAACTAACAACCAGAAGGAAGCTAGAAGAAATTCAAAAAGACACTTACTCTCTCGGATGTTGTCAAAGGTCCACTGGTCGCTTTTGAAGAAAGGATGGCTTTTGATCTCCTCCACTCCGGTGCGGCCTAGACGAACCTCCCTGCGCACAGCGGTGGCGTAAAACAATCAGACTGAAAACACCTCCCACCATCATCACAGTCACTGTTGAGAGGACTGACCGCTAGGTGTGGACCACAGTGACCAGCATGGACAACCACATGACCACTGGTGGACACGCACCAGAACCTCCTGTGACCGCCCGAGAAAATAACGGTCCGATTAACTATAACGGACTAAAGCGCCCCCCCACCCTTCCACCTCTCTGAAACTCCACCTTCACTTTCTTTCCACCCCCTTCTTCCTCCCTCTTCCACTGCTGGGCGCACGGGAAGAGGGGCGCGGCAGCTTGGCCTTGCCACGTGTGGGACATTCCATACTCAGCCAAGAGGAAGAAAACGGAGGGGCGGGGAGCAGAAAAGGGAGAAGAGCCGTTTAAAATCCCCGCTAAAAAAAGAAAAAAAGAAAAAAAAAACAATGGTTCTGTCAAAATGGAAGCATGGTATGAAATCACAGCAGAGTGGTGATAACAGGGAGCAGGCGAGGTGACTTTTTCACCTGAGAGAATTGCAAACGAGAAAGTCAATAAACAGTGAAGAAAAGTGAAAGGCTCCTCTGTACTGAGGTAGAAAGGGTCTTGTCTGAGCCCTCTCAGGTGGGGGGCAGGGCTACTGTTGTAAATAGGAAGTTCTCTCTTCTGCAGGGGAAAGGCCCTTGTCACATTTTCACGGTTGCTTCACTTTTACAAGTAGTTTTCTTTAGTATTTGAACACAGATTTCAATTATTCACAGGGTTCATGCAGTTCAGGTGGTAAAAACTGTGTTAAAGCAATTTCAAGATATATTTCTAAGTTTAGAGAGCTGAGAGTACGTTAAAATGATTAAATAAATTGATTTATTGACAATTGTCACATTTATGTAATTGTTGATTAATTACAGTAAATGTATAGGCTGCAACCAGCCAAGGGTTTGTTGACTCAGTCTCAACTAGTTTGCTCTAAAGAAACACATAATACAAACTAATGGGAAGTTGAACTACATTTATGCAGACCTCCACGATGGGACAAATCCTGTTTGTTGTTTTGTGCTTGAGTTAAGTGTAAACATCAACAAGGCATTGGAGTAGAAACCTGTCAGTTAGAAAGGCACAGATGAGGTCTTTGGCCTCCTGGGACATCTCAACATCATCCGGGAAGATGAGGGAATTCTTGTGGTTCATGATCTTTCCGTAGGTTCCCACAAGGGATTCAGCATAGAAAGGTGTTTCACCTGTGTCGTAAATCATTTAAGATAAGGAAACCTTTATTAGTCCCACAATGGGGGAACATTCTGAAAAAAAAAAATATATTTACCATTAAATGAATACCAATGGGACAAAACTAAAAAGTATCTTTGTCAATCCAGATTTTCATGCAAGCGTACATAATGTTGCGATTGGTGAGTGTGTTAGCATATAATATCCACAAGGGGTCACTCACCCACTAACAGCTCGTACATAACGACCCCGACAGACCACCAGTCGCACTCCCGCCCATAGTGACCCATTCCTCCCTGAGACTGAAGCACCTCAGGGGAGATGTAGTCAGGTGTTCCTACGGCAGTGTCACAGCGCACCATGCCTGTCTTTGGACACACAAAAACAAGATAGTATATGTATGGAAATCAACAATTTAGGAGTGGGGAGTTGCCATGTGGTAACGAGGGCAAGAAAGCACAATATTGTACCATTCACATTTACACCTATGGGAAATGTAGAATCCATTTATGAAACATCCATTTTTATATACCGCTTGTTCTCATTAGGGTAACAGGTGTGTGCTGTTTTACTGTTACAATCTACTAAACACTAGGTGGGGCAGTTCAGCTGTGAAAAAAGGCAACCGGCTCTTCAAAACTCCAGGGGTGTTGAGAAGAATGTCAAAGAGCATGGTTGCTAACTTACAGAGTCCATCTTCATGCACGTGCCAAAGTCGGCCAGTTTAAGGTGCCCGTGGTGGTCGAGCAGCAGGTTGTCGGGTTTGACATCGCGGTGGATGAAGCCCATGGAGTGGATGGCGTCCAAGGCCAGCACCACCTCGGCCGTGTAGAAGCGAGCCCACTTCTCTGGGATGTCGTAGTTAAAGATGAGTGTGACCACGTCGCCGCCCGGCATGAACTCCATCACCATGTAGAGGTGGCGGTCGTCTTGGAAGGCGCAGCATAACTACAAAACACACACACGCGCGCAAACACACGCACACACGCGAGTGCACGTCAGTCACACACTAATGCACACTCATTTTAAATGAACCCAAATATTCCTTTTGTTACTGATTGTTAATAAAACAACCATGTATCATTTACTCACTGCTTCTTACTATTGTATATTCATAAACAGGGAGTTCTTGTTAGTTCTGCAAACTTTAATCCTTGTTAATGTTCATACAATACTGCTTAGAGAAAATTAAAAAGATAAGTTTTAAATGTTAATAAATTATGCAAAACCTTAGTGAACATATTAAGTTTAGACCAGTCATTTTTAAATTAACATTGCTAATGATTTAACTACACAGTACATGCTGACCACCAACATTACAGCCAATGTTTTCTTCATCATATTGTATTTCTCTATTTCTATTTTCTTCCTAAAAGTATGTTTGTAAGATATATTATGATTATAAAAATATTGTTTTTATTCTCATAATTTGACATTTATTATTTGAATATATTTTTAAAGTTTCAAGAAATTACTACATAGTGTATTCAAATAGCATATAATTTTCAAAAATTACTTCTGAAACAAAACTTTCTTTACTTCAAAAGATTGGGGCCTTCTGACAACTTCAGTGTCTCGTGTAAATGATGCATGGCACTTGATAGGAAAAACAGTAAAATAAGTAACATATATGTCAACGCAAAAACATTTTAATACTTAAGTAACTTAAGTTTGTGGTCATAAGTTTACATAACCTGGCAGAATTTGTAAGATGGGCGCCATTGAAAGAAAACATCAGTGCTGAGGCAATACACATTTTATTTTATGTTTAATGGGATTCAAATTAAACGATAAGCCATTTCAGAAAAGCCCAATCTATTAAAACATAGCAATAAAGAAACTACCGAGATGGTCCCCATTCTGTCATTTCCATTAAATACCCAATATTTCACTATTTCCGCCAAGGTATGTAAACTTATAAATTAAAATTAATATAAAACAAACAAAATATTAATATAAAAACATTTAGAAAGTTGTCCAGTTAAGTGTCTAACAAGGTGCACACCTAAGTAGAAACGAGCAGAATTTTGATTGAATTAAGTGATATTAGCCTTGCGACAAGCTTCTTTCCTTAAGTTCCGCTCAATCTACTCCTGTTTACCACCTCGAGTGAGCATAAACTGTAATAAAAGCAGTACATGCTCACACCTGGATGACCCAGGGGCTGTTGGAGAAGGCCATGATGTGCCTCTCCTCCCAGAAGAAAGCCGAGTCGGACCGCTTGATCATCTCGAACTTGTTTAGCTTCTTCATGGCATAAACCTTCCGAGAGGCCTTGTGTCGCACCTACAGCACAGATGTTGGCATACATACGACGTTAGCTTCACGAGAACAGCAAGATTGTCACAGTGTCACAATGATTAGGATTATTGACATAGACATAAGGCTGTAATTAAAGGCGCCCGCCTGGAGAATGACATGCTCGCACATGTTTTTAAACCGCAGCGAACCAACCCCCCTGCATCACTATGTCGTCCCACACACTGCTCCTGTCCAGACAGGTTTGTACCACAAAACTCTCAGCACACACCAAAGTCGAGCTTCTAGTGTCACACAAGATGCCTTGTGAGCTGGTGCGCTACTAAAATAGTGCTCAATTGTGATTGACACGGTCAGAAGGATATTAATTTCATCAATAGGGCTGGGTGATTAATAGATTTGATCACTAAACCCATGTGTAGTTGTCAGGATGAGTTTCTTTTTATAGCTTCTGTAGTTCAGAGTGTATCCCGCGGATGTGCACTGCTGAAACTGCTGCGAACAGCCAGGAGCTAGTTTACAAAAGCACGGTCAGTGTCACCAACTTTTGATTTGAGCCATCCGGTTGAAACAAAAACTTTTTTGACCGCTCGAGTGTCTATTTTTCAGAATAGCAACCCGCACAGAAACAGAGAACATGAGTGGAATTATTTTCACATTGTTTTCTGTATGGCAAGAAAGCGCATGAGAAAAAAGCATGACAGCTGGAGGGGGTGCGGTGGTAAGGCTTCTTTATACTCGCGAAGTCACTACAGCTGTCCCGCGTTTTGTTTGCCTTTATACCCGCGCGCAGTTTTGAAAATGTACTGCAGTTCACCTCCAAGTCGGGGGTATTGGCTAGGACACCACAGGGTGGAGTTTCCTCTGCATTTTTTTTGGCCATTTCCGGTAGACGTTTTTACTTTCCTTTCAGTAACAAGGAACAAAGCGGCAAAAATGGCGACCGTGGAACAGTGTCTGCTAGAACAAATGGACCTAGATGATGACCAGGTGATTTAATTATGCTGCAAAATTGATCGAGAAGGCGGCGGCGTAGATGGTATGTAGAACCATGGGGCACGCTGAGTACGTCATCAAAGCATGTGACTAAAACGGACCAATCACGAGAGTTGATCTCCGCGGCGTTCTACGCGCAGCAACAATTTTTGTCGCGTGCACGCCAAGCTACGCAGAGTGGCCTCCCGGGCCAATTCGGCGGTCACGTGATGTAATGCGGGCGTTTTCGGCCGCACGAGTATAAAGAGGCCTTTAACCCTTTGACAACATATACGGACCAGTTAAACTGTTGATTTATTGAGGAGTGGTCGCATATGTACGTTTTGACAAAAGGTAAATTTTTCCAAGAGAAAGCACTTATTTTCTTATCTGTAAATAAAAACTTTTTCCCCTATTATTTCTCATATTTTTTGCTTCTCTTATGTAGACAAATACTGTAGCCCTTTTTTTTTTTTTTTTTTTTAAAACCCAATCTCAGTATAAAGCAGACCATGTGATACACCTCAGTAGATTGCGCAGGTCTACCTAAAAGAGCGGCCGGTGGGCACACAGTACACGGAGTTCATGAGCGCGATCTCACCAGCTGCACTTCTCCATAAGCGCCTCTTCCGATCACCTTCACCTTCTCGAAGTCTTCGAGCTTGACCTGCAGTTCGCGCAGCTGGCTCACCGCCTTTTCATCTGCGCAGAGAGAGATATTGATGTGTTGCCGCAGCAACACGGAGGTCAAACTTCAATCGCTCAGGTTGAGAGAAGAGGGTGAGCTGTTAACATCAAGATCAGGGACGCGTGAGTCGGGTCTTCATACATTTTCTAGCAGAGTTAATGGGAAACTCTCGTTGCTAACACTAACTCTTTGAAGAAAAACTGAGCGAGAATGTGTGTTATCGATGACATGTCTATCGATAGTTTAAGTCGTCCTTGCTTTATGGAAGCCAAAATATAAAGTTGCTTATATTGGCTTTATAAGGCTGTTGTATACGACAGTCCTTCCCAACCAGTTTGATGCAGCACACATTTGTGCCGCAAGAGATCATCCGGTATACTGTGGGAAAATATTCAGTTTCACTTAATTGGTCTGAAAATTATTTAGTTACTACAAATGTATCTTTGTTCAACAATCTACACAAGTGAAATATAGTGTGGGGCAAAACAATTAAATGCTATTCCACTAGATGGCAGAAGGTAAATGATTAACCTGTGTAGTGTGTATCCAATTTTGGGTTTTTTTTTCGTTTAGTGGTGTGCCATGAGTTTTTTTTCCTGAATGTATAATATGTGTCTTGTCTCCATAAAGGTTGGGAAACACAGGCATGGTACATACACATACATATACATGCAAGCTCACACAGTAGCACTTACATCGGTTGAGAAATGTTTCGATGTTCTTGTTCTTCCGCAGAGCAGGATAGTTCAAATCATGAGCCAAGGCATTTATGGAATCCTGGAAGAAAAAGACAACTATAATCAGCCAAGAGATGCTATAAATATGGAAAGTCAGGAGATGTAATTGGGAGCAATAACAAAGCTACTTCTTTTCAAAACAATGAAATGTGTTAGTTTTTTTTAAATCTAGATATTCAAACATTTGCAAGTTGTCCGTCCATCTAGCCATCTGTCCATTTTCTATATTACGTAAACTGTTCCGCGTCACGGGTGAGCTTGAGCCTTTATCAGCTAACTTTGCACGAAAGGCGGACTGCACGCTGGACTGGTTGCCAGGCAATTGCAAGGTGTCGGGTGGAAACCTTGCAACTCCGAAACTATAACTTTCCAGAAACCCCAAGAAACGGCATGTTTGTTGTGCCATTAACACTGCATCATCGAAGAGAGCAAGCCATTTTAAACATCCCAAGATTAGTCAATCATTTGTAAAAATAATCACATAGGTTCTGACCAATAGTATTGATTTGTGAGGGGGGAAAGAACATGACGTATTGGATACTGTACGTGGGTTTTGGCCCGATGCGAGCTATATAAAGATGGATGGACAACCATGAAGACTCACATTCACACTGACTGGAAGAGAACCCACGAGTGAACAACTACAGGTGAGGTCCGTCAGTCACAAGGAAGGAATTTGATTCATTATTTCAGGTCTTGCCTGGACTTCTCAAACTTGGAGTCTAGGCTCAAAGCAGATCCTGGGTCAGTCTTGAATGGGTGAGTAGGACGCTATTTATTGACGATTGCACACATGGTCTTGATTCATTTTCTTTATCTCTAATGTCGGCCAACAGAGACGAGAGCATGGGTTGCCAGGTGAGATGGGCTATTTCCTCGTTAACCTGGACTGTTAGCACTCCCTGGGTTTCTTCCACCAGTCGTCAAGTCGAACCTTTTTGACCCTTTGGAGCCATAGTGCTTTGGCATTCCTAACAACTCATCATGTTTGTTTGTGGCATCGACCACATAGAGCAAACATGAAACCTAGCAGAAAGTTCAGACCGCGATGACCTGATAGCTGACTATGGCCATGATGGACAGGGACTCTTCAACCACTACTAAAATTCATATTTGAAATTTTGCACACATCCCAAAATTCTGTTCCAAAGCCTGCAACCCTTACCACCCCATACCCCCACCAAACCATTTCAACTCAGGTCTCTTGACAGAATATGACACAATAGGTTGGATGAAATGCTGTAAATCACAAAACAGCCGTTTTCATCTCAACACAGGACCCCCTCCCTGTGGGTCAACACAGCAGGACAGACGGGTGGACAGGGGCTCCATGGGCTGAACGCTGTGGCCCCACTTGTGTCATCGGGGGCATCGGGTTTCAGCATGGAATCAAAACGCCACGGCTCCGAGGTGTGTCTTCTCGGTCCGCTTGTCGGTGGACATGTGCCTGGGTGGGCAGGGGGGCATCCGGAACAATTCTGCAACTTTAAATAGCAGCGGTGAAGAGAGATCTCCCCCACTGCAGACGGGTGGAAATAGACCGCAGGCTCACATGCTATTTATTGTGGGACAAACAGCTTATGGCTTTGGACTGACGTTGCTGTTACGCACGCATGCGTTTATATGCATATACGCTGCAATGATGTTACCGAAATAGAAGGAACACACAAAGAAGGCTGACATTTTTATCATACACAAATACAGTACATCTTCATTTAAGTCTATTCCGAAATTGTGACACGTCTACATAGCTTTTCAAGACTTTCTTGGGCTTTTTGACTTATTCCAAAAGAAGGACCAGACTCAACAAGCAATCTTAAGAGGAATGTGAACGTGATAAGAATATGCGCCTGTGGCGCGAGATACATTCAAAGCTTTAAGACTCCAGCATTAATAAATGTGGTGTAACTTATGATCAAAACTACATTTTTGTTGTTTTGAAATGCTGCCCGATGACGGCTGGGATGGGCTCCAGCACGCCCGCGACCCTAGTGAGGAGAAGCGGCTCAGAAAATGGATGGATGGATGGATGGATGAAATTTAAACATTTTACACTGGTTAGGTAACAAGATGGCAAAGGTAGTGGAGGTCAAAGTTCAAGTTTCGGTCCTGGTCCTCTCTTTTGAGGCCTGTCGCACACTGAGCGACGCCACTGAAAGCAAATGGACGATTATGAAAAAAATACGCTAGGCGACTCCCCGCCACACATCAGGCAATTGTCTATTGCACGTATAAACTACCTCCCTGCAACTAAAAAACTGTGACCCCCATTTTTCTTATGGGGTAACAATACACATACATTATATTGTATTATTATTTTTTTATTTTTTTACTGAACCACAAACAACATGGCGTCAAGCAAGAAGCAGCATTATATATACTCTAAAATATTTTACTTGTAAGGCTTGACAATGATAGCGGCCGGTTGAATCTCGAATCTGCGAAAGCTCACGTGATATAACATGGCATTTTTTATTGCCCGTTACATCGGCGACATTGCTACGCCGTTCATTGAACCCCGCACACACAACAGTTCAGTCGGTTTGGGCCGCAACGCTATGTTTGCGGTGGGCCTAATGCAAAAAAAACAATTTTAATAAAAATAAAAATAAAAAAATTATCTGGATTATTGTTCTGGGACGAAACGTCGATTTTTGCTAACATCTGATCGAAGACACTAAAAGAAAGATGGAGTCCTAAAGGGACTTTTTTTTTTTTTTTGTCAGAACCCTTGGTGAGTAGTAATTGGTCTCCTATTACATTCTTATTGCTAACAGCAGACCAAGATTTTATCATCTGCATAAGGCTGATAAAACAATCATAACATCATTGCCATGTTTCCAGGTGATCTTCAGTCTACAATTCTACTCACAATTGCCGGTCAACTCACATGTGATCTTGTGTGTTTATAATGTAAATCCCTACGATTCGACAATTAGAGGGAACTCCTTTTGATTGTTGTTTCTGGAGTCTGAACAAATCTCAACACGATTAGGTAGCGTGTCCTTAAAAAAACTGTTAGCTGAGGTTGGCTCACTCAGACTTCAAAGAGACACTTTACAGAACTATCATTCTTTACAGAACATAAATAATATAATCTAAACATAATGTAATAATCTTTACAGAACATAAATAATGTTCTTTTTCCCCCCCACCGTTAAGTCAGGAATTTAAGGATAGCGACCAGTTCAACAAGGAGATAAAAAAAATAGATATTAGATACAGTATAACACAATATTCAAATGCAGCAGAAGATCCCAAGTTCAACCAAAATATTTAGGTAAAATATTCCTTAAAAGTGCAACAAAACTTAAAGTTTAAACCATCATCATGCATGAAGTCACACAAAAATCTTGAGCGACTTCAGCTCAGTGAGCAACTAAAGGCGTTTTTGTTGTTTTTTTATGCCACCACGGAAGGCTACCAGCGATAGCAAACACTGCTCAACGCAAGGTACACGAAGCGCCCAACTAAAGCTAAAGAGTCATTTGCGATCTATGTATTTAAAAAAGGAGAGTACATATTTATCACTTGGTCATAAAAGTAATAAAATAGCTAATAGGAAAGTAGTAATGGGTATTTTTACAAGTTGAGAAGTGGTGACATCTGTGTCCTCGCACTTCCGGTGTATTTTTCAAATGGATCGATCGGGATAAACAGC
Source organism: Phycodurus eques (assembly GCF_024500275.1). Classification (NCBI taxonomy): domain Eukaryota; kingdom Metazoa; phylum Chordata; class Actinopteri; order Syngnathiformes; family Syngnathidae; genus Phycodurus; species Phycodurus eques. The sequence goes on from NC_084542.1 coordinate 11,786,599, forward strand.
ACAAGGTAAGAGGTACTGTATATCTCTGCAAACACCTTCCTGTTTCCTCTCCATTATGTGTCTGTTAGGTGTCTTCAAATATTTTGTACTTTTATTCTTTAATGGTTAACTAGGAATGTGAAGACGCTACCGGTACTTAAAACGCTGTTGACAAAGTTATTTAATACATGTTTTAATGATGGTGACAGTTAGAGCTTGGAACAAATTATTTCCTTTGTGCAAAGTGTTTTGAAATTAAAACTGTATCTTTCGTATTACCTTTGAATTCAATTAAATTGAGGCATTTCATTTTAGACAATGTGTCGATGGTGAGCACTTGTTGGGGGATTCCTATTGTTGTAAAACAGCAAAATTACCCTCATGTTAAAAATTAATGTATGAACAATAGACTGAGAACTCTGCAACACTCTGTTGAATTGATGTCTTCATTTTGAACCTTGACCATTCATGGTTCAATGATAAGCATTAAGCACACGAAAACTGCAAACACTGCAGTTGCGACACCTGCCGAACCTCGCAAGAAATCTGTTTCATGCTTTCATTGGGCTTTATTTTACTGATGATAACAACAACATCAAAAACGTTAGTGTTTGTGAACAAACGGGAAGGGGATGACGTGAGGTCACAGCGGGTTATCGCCATCTCAATTCCAGGACGTGACCTCACTCTTCCTGTGTGGGACGGGCCCACGGCAGTTAGTTGGCGTAGCGGACATTGTTGTGTCCATCTGGCTGGATGCTTAAAACAAGGCCGGGTGGCAGTTATTGCAAAGAAAAACATGCAACGTTACTTTATCAAATTGCCATAGCATTATGTCATTTACAAGAGTGAAAAACATTCCTCTAATGACTCCACTGAGCTTTTTTTGGGGGGGGGGTTATTGGGTGGCAAACATTTGGAACTGTCATCCAAACTTGTCCATTTTGTGCTGGCTTAGTCTGAATAAACCAATGCATAAGCAACAGCTGGCAAGTGAACTTTGTATTGGCACAACACGGCAGCAGAGTCAAAGGTAGCCTAACACGAAGTGATCATAACTAGTTATGTTCGTTACCACTTTTTTTTCCCCCCCTCAGACCGACACCAGTAGAGTACTCCCCCAATACTAAGGACCTATACTACTATTTATACATAACATTTCAAATGAATACAATGACAGATAATTGTAAACAAAGAGCTCTTCGTTTCTGACGCGCATGATGATTTGCCGATGTGTCAAACGGCCGCAGTGTAGTGCCAACTATTGGCGAGGAGGACCTTTTTGCCTTAAGTATCGGTGGCTAGTATCGGCAGCATTCACAAGTACCCGATACCTTGAAATAAGGCCAGAATCGGCCAGAAACCGATACTCGCCCATCCCTAATCATAACGTTCGATCCATTTACTTTAGTATTTCCTCATGAGCGTTGTGGTAAAGATGAAGCCCAACCCAGTTGACCTTTGGTGAGGCAGGGTTATACCCCGGACTGGTCACCAGTCAATCCTATAGGCACATATAGACAAACATTCACATCTATGGACAATTTAGTTATCTCCCCTGATACTAACATGCTTGTTTTTTGGAACGTGGAAGGCGTATAGAAGATGGAGAAAACCCCACACAGGAAGGAAGCTGAGATTCAATCCCAGAACCTCAGAACTATGAGGAAGACGTGCTAACCATTAGTCCACCATGAAAAACGAAATAACGAATAACAAACATATTGTCACCATTGATCAAAATTAAGCCTTGTCTTGGATCTCATTAGATTGTGAAAGTGTACCTAATAACCTGTCGCGTGAGTGTTTGTATGTTTACAGGTGTCAAATGAGCTCGTCTAACCTGCGGCCATTATGACGCTACAATAATGGCATTTCCACCTCTTACCCGAGTTGTCCTTCGATTTTTTTTATTTTTTTTTTTAAGACTCACCAGCAGTGTTTCCAAGTTTAACATCGACTCCGGGTTCCTCATGAGGACCTCCAGCTTATTGAGCCGGCTTTCCAGTCTGCTCTCCGCCCCGAGCATGCTTAATATTCCTCTTCAGATATCATAAATAAACTAATTTAAAACAAATAAAAACACACCGGAAGTGTGATCTTTGTATCCCTCTTGACGTTATCTAGGCTTGATTACTCACGACTTGCCAGTTGCACCTCGTGCCAGCATTCCGGTAAGTAGCAGTTAAAAAGTTAGGCAGGTTAATGAATTATCCGCGTACAAAGTTCTTCAACAAAAAAGTGTTCCTTAAAAGTGTCCACGGGCAGGTGAACCGGCAAAGCGGACTCCTCGGAGTGCCGAGCCGACGCGAGGCGGCTTTGGTCTGCTCAGGTGAGTCCGCTTCGATCTTGTCGCAGGTGCAAGCCAAGCAAAACTGATCCGAGGACAGCTCGACGCACGCGCCGCTGTCAGATGAGATGCGACATGACACTTCCGGTAAGGACCACCAAATTAAAACCTCTGCTTTTGAACTCCTCTTTCAAACTGGAAAAACTCATGTTGACATCGTAGCCTGTGGGAAAATAAGAGGAAGGAGAGTTGGGAACAAAACTGTACTATTGTTTTTGCTTGGTTTTTCTGATGGGTGTGGCTGCCTGTATTTTTAATCAGTGACGGCCCAAATAGCTGGTATGTAAATGACGTCTATAAGTGACGATAACACTCTTGTTTTTTTAAGCAACTTTAATGACTGTTTTTATTTTATTACAAAGTGAATATGATTCTGGTGTTTAAAAAAAAAAAAAAAGAACACGTTTGCGACATTAAAGGAATCATGTGCATTTTTTTTAACAATATAAAAGAGTTCCCAGGTGTTTCAAGAACATGTTTGTCTGTAATTAACTCAAAGTCAAAAATACCAAGGTCAGGAATGGATCAACAATTAAAAGCCATATTTTCAGTCGTGAGGCATCAGAGCCAGCAAGGCCTTCTCTGCTCGCCTTAACACGGTCTGAAGCACTCACCTACATTTGCAACCTAAATTGTCATATTTGTTTCATGATGTATTCATTTACATGCGCTGACGTGTGCTTTGAAGCAGCACTGCCAGTTTAGCGACATCAGAAGCCACAATCAGTCGGCTTGCCATTCATTACGTGGTTAGTGGACTAACGCAGTGTGAGCGACTGCTCCATGCACCTTGGGAGTGTTTTCATTTTGTATTAGTGTGTTTGACTTTCACTGAAGCTTGCTTGTAACTCACAATTTTGCTCTCGGAACAAAACAGAAAAATCGAATAAGCGACAGCAACAACAAAAACAAAACTCGTAAGGTACCACAGTATGCTCCCTTCATTTCGTAGCATTACTCTTGGCTGGAACGCTTCCGGTTTGTATGTGCGATTTCATAGCAATGGGATTGTTTCTTTAACCAATCGGATTCAAATAAACTTCGACCGGAAAAGCACATCTGTAGTCATCTGTTCACTTTGATACATACAAAAATCTGAATCTCTGGTGCGGATTATGTATTTCATTTAATACTTTTATCATGTTATTCAATAAATATTGATGTTGAACACAGTTGTGTGCTGTTATATTGTGTAATGTATGGTATTGCTCATGTAATTTCAAAGTGATAGTGGTCATATTAAGAGCTGTATTATGTCAGATAAGCCCACACTGAAGGCCCAGTTACCAAATGCATGGTCTGCCGCTGATATATATTTTTTTACAGCACATGTGAAATCATCTCGTTTTAGGCTACGGATCTTTTGTCAGTTGTACAGTCAACTCATGCCTTAAAAAAATAAAACTATATGTTATACACAGACACACAACTTAGTGCATTATTGACCGAACATTATTCTAACATTACTGTCACAAGCTAATACTGGTAACACTGTTAGCTAACACTAATCTGCGATAACACAGCCACTCTGATTGTTTTATGATCTTATAATTTCTCACTTGATGGTGAAAGGGCACTCCAGAGACAGGCACTCCAGAGACACATTGTATTTGTAGTCAAACATTTAAAATAAACTTTTCCAAAAGGAGCATTACTTGCATTTGCAGCTCTACCTCTTGCTTTTATTTTGGAAGTGGCAGTTCCGGTAGGGCTGTGTTTTATTTTTACTTAATTGTCATCCACCTTCCCCACCTTACACATACATTATTATTATTAGCAAGTTTTTTTTTGAGGACTTCAGCCCACCAGTTTTCTTCATCCATCCTGCCAGTCGATGTTGTTGCCCCATGTCGGGATGCACTTGCACCCTCCAATCTCCCCCACCCACCCCACCACTAGGCCGGAATTCCTGCCCCCTTATCTCATCTATCTCTTTCAAAGCCTCGACTCACTGACTTTCAGTATTTAAGGAATGCTGATGCACAGTCTCGCAGACATGCGGCTGCAGCTAAAAATAGACTTTAGCAACTAAGATTATGGCTGTCATAGGCCTGAATTACTTAATTATGTAAACACACATTCAAGATTCAGACATGGCACTCGGGGGGGGGGGGGGGGGGGGGAGAATTGTTGCTCTTAGAAGAACTTTTATTTAACTTTACAAATAGTTCAAATACAAACAACCTGTGGTATTTATTCAGTGGGCTAAATGTGTGATAGAAACAAAACTGTGACACTAAAGTACTTTTTACCAAATTTCAGTAAGGACATATAAAGCATAAGGGGGGGGGGGGCAGCCAATAGTTAAAATGTGCAATAAAATCAGTAATGGCAGTCATATATTTGACTTGTTTTGGCCTATGGTGTGATAAGAGGGTTATTTTATTTCTTTATTTATTTGTAGTGACTCACACAAGCTGTTGTCCAAGTCCCTTGGCCAGCCAAGGATGACTTCCAGTAATGGCATCCCAATGACCTGTGGTGGTGAGAGTGGAGGCTGGAATGAGTGGGGTGATGTGACGTGACGTGGGTCGCCGCAGCAGTCACGCATGCGCTTGGACAAGCACACATAAGTGGATGTAGTTCTGGAATGATGGCACAGGTGGGGGGTCACATTCGGATATGGTTATTCTAACTGTTGAGTTGGCTACTTAGCCCATCAAATAGGACTACACACTTGCGTTTTTTTGTGTGTGTGATAATGCTTTATGGCATGAAAAGTAAAATAATGGCATAGCAGATCATGTATTTGGCATTTAAAGTCCGTCTGGTGGCACTGGTAACATTTCCTGGTGCTGACTCACCACAAACAAGCAGATGTAACATTTCCAAAGCATATAGTGCTCTCTAGTGGGGATGCAGTACAGTTAGGTTACAGGAGTACAGTATTTGGACAGTGACGGAGTTTTGATGATTTATCCTTATGAACCACCATAATGGATTTGAAAGACTCAAGATGTGATTAAAGTGTAGACTTTCACTTTGACTTTATTTCGTGGTGGGGTATAAAGGCAAAATCATGACAACCCTGTCACTGTCCTAATGTGTTTAGACCTATCTGTATAAATAGAATGGGGATTTAAGAGCTTCAAAACGCACACATACGTGACTTTGTGAATAAGAACTGACAAATAAAATCACTTTCGTGTTAATCTATGAGTCTCATCCATAAATTATTATAACACAAACTTTGTATGTCTGTGATCAAAGAGGGGGGGAAAAAATAAAATCTCAGGATGTGTTCCAAAAAGGGGGAAATGTAATACTGATTGCTGTATACTACAGCATTTGATGGTTTAATATAACACCTAAAAATGACAAGCCTGCTATTTTCTGGAATCATTTCATCAGCGCCCCTTTTTAAAAGGTAGAATCTAGATCGGTTGTACAACGTTGTGCCATTATGGCATTCTTTGCAAGTAGAAAATGTTTTTTTTAACATAATTATTAAATAATTGAACAAGAATTTGGTTGATTGTGTGGATTTGATTGTTGATTAATTGCGTTTTGAGGCAACAGATTAGAGTGCGCTACTTAGCTGCAACCAGCAGAGGCGCTGTTGATTCAGTCTGCAGTAGTTAGCTGTCAAAAGTCAGCTGTGGGAAGTTGAGCAACATGCGCACACCTCCTATAGGCATCATTGTGGTGCTTCGTACAAGAAATTCTCTTGTTCCGTTTTATAAAAAAAAAAAAAAAAAAAAAAAAGGTCATTATTTTCTCTGTCGTCGATTAAGGAAATGTGGTCAAACGTCCATCTGAACATATAAGGTGAATTTTGATAGCTGGGGTCTTTAAACAACATTTATGGACCCACATCATCAGGACCACTAGAGTGATCACATATCATCCTAGTGTATCAGTAGGTAATCCCTTTTATAATCTATGCTTTTTATACATTATTTTACAGGTATCTAATTCAGACATCTGTCATACTGCTCAGTCAACAGTCTTAACTCCAAAATTCCTCTGTGATGTTTAAAAAAAATAATAATCTCACCGCTCCCCGAAAGGAAGAAAAAGTAGTTGGTGAATACTTCAGAATTCAAGGGTTAGTGTACTTAGATTTGGCAGGGAGATGGAAGAGAGGTTATCCTATATTTCTAGCTGTCGGTCAAAAAAAAAAAAAAATCCTTCTCCTGAAGTCTGAGCCCCCGTCGGCCAGGTAACCCAAAACCTGGATCAGGGAGTTTGTGTGGTACATGCGGAGAGGAACAATGTGGCTCTTTGTGCAAGCTGGGCAGAGAAAACAAGCCGTTTCCCCTGGAAAGAGATCATGTTCAGGCTCCATCTGAGAAGACCACACAAGGCTGATCAGTGCCTTGTCTGCTGTGTGGACCAAGGAAGAGGAGGAGGAGAAGGGGGTTGAGGAAGACGAGTGGACAAACATCAACACACTTTAGGGAATTGCCTGACAAGATGTGAAAAGACGGTCTGTATAAACCAGTCCTTGGACACAACAGAACACACTACCCTGTGACACTTTTTTTTGGTCCAAAATGTGTGATTATGTTGTGTGTCCCCCCCACATAGACTTCTTGTGGCCATCTGGGTGTCATGCTTTGGCATCCTGCTGGTCCACAGGCCGGGCAACACTGGTGGGCTGTGGAGAGCAGGCGGGAAGGTGTTAGCACTGGCACCGTCCACACGAGGGCGGGGTACTGAATCTGGCGCTGCCATACTATGTTGAACAGGGGTGCTGTTCATCCGCTGGGAAGGAAAAAAAAACAGAAGGGGAGATGAGGATAATATGTAAGAGATCCTTGAAACATATCACATTTATTTATCCGCCAATGTCATATAAACACTTTGAGTCAAGTCGACACTACCGATAACTTACACAATCAAACCAAGAACATCTGGCCTCTCTCTCACACACACACGTGCAAATTAAATGCCAACAGGCACGCACTCATGTGAAGGCAGTGTTCTATACTCCCTCGCTCTCATTGCACTTTAGTTTCAAAAGCTCAGCGAATACTCAAGTGGTGGGCTCAGATTACACAAGCCTATAAAATATCCCAAATAAACGCAAGGAAATTTAGACAGAAAAAGCAACTGATTCCTGAGCCCAAATCCCCCAGTTGGCTGCCATTTCTTTCAGAGTGAGAAATATTTTAAAAGACGTTTAGCTGTAAAGACAATGAGGGAGGACTGTAATGCGGTGCTCAGAGCACAGAGGTGGCGAGCTAAAGCCATTCACATAGGGCAGCAGCCAGCTCTCGTTACACACAACGCCGGGCCATAAATCCGTCTGCACGACACAAGCAGCATGCTGTGATTTCATATGTATCTGTTACTAAGGGAACACTTGAAACCACAACAGATGACAACACTCACTTTTAGTGAAAGGGAATCTTGCGATACTTGTGCCAAAACCATTAATTCAAAAGACAACGGTTTGCGTACTGTCCGTCAATAGCATTTCAAAATATTTTTTTTTAAAGATGACTGTTGACCTTTTGAGGGACAACGCAGCTGAAAAGCAGAGCAGTTGAAATTAAAAACCATCTCTGAAATATCAGCGGCTTAATCTCAGGGCATACAGTGAAACAGTAACATGATCTCATTATGGCGAGATACCAGTGGGCGCGGACGGACGGGTGGTGTTACAGACATTTGGACTACCAACTCAGCGAGTGAAATAAAGAGGGCCCTTTGATAGGTCCAAAGTAAGGAGGCTGTTCTGCTATACTTAACATCTGTTTGGCAACGAACAGCAGTTGTGAGTGCAGACAGGGAAGAGGATGATAGGAGAGCGCTTAAGTCAGCCAAACTAGGGTGTCACTATGACGTGCATAATTGAATCACTCTGGTTTTGTCCATATGTTTTCTGAAGAAGCCCCTGAGCTGTATTCCAGCTGGGTCTTACAGTAGTACCTTGTAAGTCTTTCTGACAATCATCTGCTTCTAAACTGAAGGTTTGTCATGTCTCAATTTGACTTCACGGGTCACCATTTACAAAGCTTGCTTGATCTTCTCTTGGGCCCCAGTTATCTATTTTTGTCTGATACAAAAAGCCTATAAACAATTTCCGCACTGCAAACCGCTCGGGATAAAAGTATATGATATGCACACATATGCACACACACACACACGACTTGGTGCAGCTAAAGGGATCCTGGCATGCAACCAAAGCATTGTGACTGTCAGGTTGTCGAAAGTGATCGCCTTTCAAAGTGACTCTCACTACCCGTGCCCTTCACCTCCTTCCCCTGTTGTAACCTTAGAACCCCGAAGAGTGCCAGGTAACCAGGATTCTTTCTCTTTGGCGCCATGCTGTTTAGTGACCATGCGCATGTGAAACCTGTGATTCAGTTTCTCCTATGGGAGTCTGTGCACAGACTTTCCGGTCCTTGGTCAAATAGAGTTTAGTATAATTGGTGGTTTTTAATTCACAACATGGCATGTCACTTGGGAAAGGGTTGCTAAGTATTATAATGCAATGGGATTTCTAAAACCAATAGTAAATATACAGTAGTTAGTCCACTTTTCCTCTCATTCCCTCACCAAATAGAGCATATTAAGTGTTCTTGCCTGGAACTATCATTCTTACCTCTTTTTATTTGTTTTGATCACGGATTCGTAGGCATCTCCTTTTCAGAGCTGGCTCCATGTCTCCAGCACTGGGCGTATTAGCAGGGCTCCTCAAGCTACCCTTGTCCCTGAGTTTGGGCAAGAGCAGTGGGGTGGTGGTCCCACCCGTCTTTGGTGCAGTGGGTAGGGCATAGGCGTGGTCCTCGTCTGGCAAGTGTGGGTCCTCTCCTGCATCCTGAACTGCTGCTATAGGCTCTTCTGTCTGATTGAGTGGACCATCAACTCGTACAGAGCAGACAACTGAGCACTTGTTTTCTTTTATAGATTCAAGCTCAGTTAGTGCAGGATCTGTGGGTGGTACAGGCACTCTCTGGGGTAAGGGTGAGCCTGGACTGGCTATGGATAGCACTGAGGAAATCTCATTAGGACCATAGTTCTGAGATTTCAGGATGGAAGCCATGGCATCATATGGGTGGTTGTTCACAATAGGGCTTGGTGGAGTGTGTGAAGGTGAGGTGTGGCAGTCTTGTTGGTATACAGTGTCATGTGAAGGGGGCTGTGGTGGTGGAGGTGGACTGGGTCTAATTATCGCATGGAGCCCTGATTTGGTACCCTGAACAGAACCTGACTCTTCCGGTCCTGAGAAGTCCACGACTGCCTTGAAATTGGATTCCAGCTTCACTTGGGTTCTCTGTAAAACCCTCTGTATAACTTGTCGTTCTGAGTGCTGTTGTTTAAAGTCTGTCGGTCCTTCCGAGCTGCGTGTTGAGGAGGGTGATGTGTTGTACTGCGCTCTGGGGGACAATGTCCCACTGTAACACGTTGATGATGGTGATGAGAATGGTCTCTCAGATTTAACCCAGCCTATGTCCTTGGCATTGGGGTCACTGGGTGAAGGGAGACCATGATGCATGTTTCCACTTAGTCTGTAGTGTAGCAATTGGTTGTTCCCCTCAGGGATCCCAGGAGATGGAAACCTTGCAGGTATGGATCTACAGCTGTCTGTTCCCTCTGGCACAGGCTGTATAACTCCAGTGTGATTTTGGGTTTCTAGATTTGTTTTGGGGGGGACTGGAATTGGTATTGGAATGGGTATTGGGACAGGTAGAGGAACAATAATTGGGTATGGTACCAGGACAGTGGGCTGGGGTAGGAGAGGACTAAAGGAAGGAATGCCAAAGTTCATTAAGGGAGGCATTGGAACAGGGCCTCTGGGTAACATAAGTGGAGGCGAGTGCAAGCCAGGGTAGTAAGGCCGAGGAAGAGGATGCATCAATCCTGGGGGGTTGATGGAGGAGGAAGTGGGGGGCTGCAGGTGTGGAGAATGGGGAGGTCTGTAGATAGGGCTGGAAGATGGACCAGGGGGTCTTGGATGGTGAGCAGTGGTAAGAGGGCTTCTAAGACCCTGGGCATGAAGAGGAGGTCTAATGAAGGGCATTCGCATTTGAGGAATCAGTGGATGTTCTAGCTGGTGGTGTGGAAGAGGAGGAGGAATAAGTGTAGGGTGAGGTGACACTTCTACAGCAGGAGGAGGTGGAGGAGGTTGCATGGGCCTGTCCAGAGTTCTATGCCCAGTGACAGGAAGCTTCGAAGAGGATGACGACTCTGAAGGGGACGTGGATGATGATTCTGATGTTCCAAGGATTGGTGTAGGGCCCTTAGGAGATATGTTTCTTTGATGTGCTTCCCCTGTACTACTACTGCTGTTCCAAGACTCTGGAGTGAGAAGCTTTTGCCCAACAATATTGTGGTCCGACCTCCCCTCTTGGCCAGCTCTAGCTGGGCTGGAACATGTAAGGGCTGCACGAGCCTCTCTGTAGAACACATCCATCTTATACTGATTTAGACATTTGGTGCTGCAGAACTGGAGTCGTTCTTCACCAGATCCAAAATCCAGGTATTCTTTGGTGTGGCGGACATGCTTACACCAATCACACACCTGCAACCCAGGAGAGAGAGACTGTGGAGGGTCACACAGGTGATCCATAATCAAATTACCTATGTAGAACTGTTTATTAAGAATCCTCTTACTCTAACATTGCTGTTTATCTTCATCACCAGCCTTGGTGAGTCCTCTGTATGGGGGTGCTGGGGGGATCTCTCCCCATGGAGGTCCTCATCTCTGGCCTAATTGGTAGAAACCACAGTATGACACATCCACATTGCCCCAATGTCAAGCAGTTAGGAAAACTTGATTTCACACATGTGATGGATTAACTTAAAACCATAGCGATGTAGTTGCTAAAAGAATATATGTTAGTGGAATCAATCTTTGGCCATTAAATTAAATTTCAAGAAGTCTAGCAACAAGTGTAAAAATAATTTGCCTTGTCATGAATGGCATCAAACCCTAAAGGTCTGTACAGCGAAGGGAAATCACTATGTGGTGAAATAGATACGCTTGTACAACCAAGTAGGAAGGTAATGCAACTGATATATTAGCATATCAATGTTGCCAGTGTTAATATTGGAATTTGTCTTGATTTGTGTAAGATGATCTTTTGTGGATCCGAGTGCTTCCCCGGCCCACCGAGTCGTGTTGAGTTACGAAACATGAGGCAGCTGAAGGTAAGGTATGCACTGAAAGTGGACACCTTGCCCCAGGCCTCCTGGCCTTCTTCTCAGACAAGCAGCAACAAGCAAACCGCGCTGCTTCCCTTCCCGCCTGTGAAAAAGTAGAGGGCTTGTTGCACACAGTCTGCTCAGCCCGTCGTTTTGTCCTGACACTCTTGTGAATAAACCTATCATAGTATAGACAACAGCGGTGGCGAAAGGGGATATCGCTGCATGTCACCCCGTACCTCTAAAGAGGGTATATCCATGTCTTAATGGAAGGTGACAAATCATGTAGTGTGCATCCGAGCGGCCCCTCACAGTGATTGTTGTGGTCTATCCCCACCACCGAAGCCACTCTAATGGCTGCCCCCCCCTCCATTAACGAGAAACTGATACTAAGTGTCCTGGACAAACTTTGACCTCCATCACACCATATTTTTCCCAACAATATATTCCTAGTAAGTGGGTTCTAAGAGATGCATTTTTAAAATACAATTCTATTTTTGTTCAGCGTTTCCTAACCATCGCAACCCATTTTATATAGGAAAAATCTCAGGGTACACCACCAAACAAGTGTCTCTCAAACTATCAATACTGAAAAAATGCATCTTGTCTCAATTTACTTACTGTCTGAAAAATTGACTTACGAAGTGTTAAATCTGGGCTTGTTTAATTGAACACAAAGCTGATATTCTCACAGCAAGCCATGACTTATCGTGTTGTATGAATGGCAACAGCTCAATACACAGTTTTATTGCAAATTCTGTCATCTAATGGAAAAGCATTTCATTGTTCTGCCAGGTCTCCTTATGACGCTAACATAAATAGATGAGCAACGATATATTTGTAACTAATAAATAATGATTTTTGACGATGATGATTCCCGTGAAACCGCTGATGAATTGTCATCAACAAGCAACAGCAACTTGCATGGGTTCACAATCAATATGTGCTGTCACTGCTCACCTTATTGCGCTTGAAGTAGGCCCGTCTGCAGGCGGCAAAACATTTCTCACTGCAGAAGCTCTTGAGCTCGGAACCCATGCATAGAGAGTAGCGCTTGACACCTTCCTTCTGGCACCAAACGCAGACTATCTGCACATTTTGTACGTCGTCCACTGCGGGGAGCAAGAAAAATAAATTGAGGTCAAACTAGAGAAACATATCTTTTTTTTTTAATCATATACTGTTGTTAATATCAACTGAAGTGGTTCTTTAGAGAAGCTGGAATATAAGGATGTTTCAGAATCAGAACCTCACAGATCATGCGAGTGTAGTCCTGTCCACACTAGCTAAATCTGTTAAGTGGTACTATTGGAAACTAGAAGTGCATATTACAGTCTATCCTACCTGGGATCTTCCAATTATTTATGATTTTGATTATATACACGTGCCGTAAAAGAATCTGCAACATAGCGGGTAGAATGAGTTAAAATGGGATTTTAATGGGCGGCACTCTGGTTTGCTCCCACATTCCATGTGAGGTTCATTGAAGACTGTAAATTTTCCTTGGGTGTGATTGTGAATGTTGGTTTGTCTATATGTGCCCTGTTATTGGCTAGTGACCAGTCCAGGGTGTGCCCCGCCTCTCACCCAAAGTTAGCTGGGATAGGCTCCAGCACACGCTGGTGAGGATAAGCAGTATGGAAGATGGATGGATGGGTGGTGATTTTAATGTTAATAGCTTGCTACCTGCTGATGGCTTTATGAGAGGTACAATGACGGGTGCAGTCTTTTGCTCCTTGGGTGTGCTCGAGGAGATGCTTGTTGACGAAGAGGAAGAAGACGATGAGGGAACGCTGAACGACTCCCTCTCGACGCTCTTCATAGCAAGGACCGAGTGACTGACTTTGCCGTCCAGGGTTTTGGGTTTTGGCAAAGAGTTTTCTGAAAGACATACCAAATATATGCCTTAAGCATCCAGGAATTGCATTGACACAACAGTGATGAGCAATAAAAGATGACTCTTGAATGAAAGACAAGGAGACGCAATAAATTTGAGTGACGAAATGTCAGTACAACCTGCAGAACCTGTTGGTAGACTCTTCTCTCAATGTATTCTAACAGTGACGCAACTGCCCTCACCTTTCAACACAGATACATGCTGGCGCCTCTCTCTGTAGTTCCTGATCTCGTTGGCCTCGGCGTCTCGGAGATCTACTTTGTCGTAGCCATACCATCCCAGGAGCTCGTTCATAGTGCTTTCTGCAAAGGTCTACATGGGACAAATAGGAAACAAAAAATAACAGATTAACATTCTTTTTATATGTATAAAGTAACAGATGCAATTAGGTTACTGTGTATACTGTGGTTGTGGTGGAACTTTTTATCCTATGCTAAACATAATCAAACTTTACTACCCCGAATGAATGAGAGGGATTCTTTCTCAGCTCCAGCCCTGTTAGAGAACTCAATCTGTGCACAGTGGAGTTCAGTATGACGCTTTTTCCATGATGTATTAATGTTGTTTACTCTTGCTAAATCTGAGACGGAAAGGTTTAAAACCCGACACCAGTGTGAGATCGATGAATCATCCTTTGTTTATCTCATCAAATCGGGAAAAAAGCAGGATAAATGAAAATTGTTCCCTGCAGATGTGGTCCCCCCTCTTTCTTTCTTTTTTTTTATTATGACCAGATGAAAAAAAAATCAAAACACAAAGGTCTCTCTCATTTTATCCACCCACCTTACTCTGTGGTTTTGGAAGAACCGGATTGGTACAGAAATCTGATCCAGAATGGGCAGAAATCAGAGCGGGACACCCAACACCAGAGCCAGGTCCCACGCTTCTCGGAAATGCCCCACTTCTCTCCCTTCTCCCTGCTTTCCCCCCCTCTCTGCTGCCCCTCCACATCCATCCTCCCCATGTTCGCCATCCTCCCCTCCACCACGACACCTTCCAGTCCTGACACCCGACCCGGCCCAGCCTCTCGGGTTTCACCCTTTTCCAGCACAGCCAGTCTGCTGCGGCGGCGTTGAAGCCCCGTAGTACCGACTACACATTCTTTCCCTTCGCTTTCCTCACTCCGACCTCTGCTCTGCACCGGGGCCCTCAAAGAAATGGATCTCTCCCTTGACTTGCTCACTTTCTGCTATGTGTGTGTATGTGTGTGTGTGTGAGTGAGTGTGAGCAGCGGTATCATATCCAGCTAAATATGCCTAACGATGATTAAAGTCAAGTATCCGGTGTCTGGTGCTACGCTCTGAGCTGGACGTGGAGGGAGTAAGTCCGAATGTGGTGTTGAAACAGATGTATTACAGAGACAACACCAGGCCGGACCTCAGCGGAGTGAGAAATCAGTTCTCCTGCCTTTCAGTGTGTGTGACTCTCTTACCCTCTTACCTCTGCTCGCTCAAGAAATCGTCACATATACTCAAGTCCGGTTTGGCAGATTCTTATAGAGTTAACAGATTTGATTGATTACGGCCTACTGGGACATTTAGAAATAGGAGTGTAGTTGGAGTCCATTCCAGTCCCTTAAGGTACTGTCAAACTTAATGTCACCCTCATGCTCTCGGTGGATGTGGTACACTGTGGCGGTACATTCAAAGGTATAGATTGTGTCCCAGCGCCATTTGACTTTGCATTGTGTACAATAATATTGCACTTTACCTGTACTAGAGAATAATGTACAAACAGTGACCCTTAGGTCAAGTGATTTGCCTTTTGGGGTACATGGGTGTAAATTGCACCTCGAGGGATAGAAGTTGACCCTGACAAGTACACCTATTTCTGACACTTTATGGCATGTTATTGGATTATAATGTTGCTCTTTGCAGCCTTTCTATGACCCATATGTTAGTTATTGGACTCTAAGTACCTTTTGTTCGTACCTTTTTCTAAGAACAAGGTGGTGCATTACAAGGGACAGAAATTGATATTCACTGTACCCCTATTTCTGACAGATGATGGTTTATTAATGGAATCCAAGGTTGATGTTTGTACATTTTCTAGGACCCATAGGTTATGGAGTCCCTTAGAAGCAGTTGCACATTGAGGCACAGAACCCCAATTTCTAATTATTGGACTCCAAGTTGACTCTTTCTACCTTTTTATATTAGAAACAAAAAAGTTATGTGGTACATTCGATTGCATTATTAAAATGTATGAGCTACATTAGTGTAAAACTGTAGATGGACTTAACTGTACCCCATTACTGCTAATTATTGCGCTCCAAGGAGAGTGTTGGAGTGTCAAGGGAGTGATTCCAGTGGCAGATGACTGTATCCCCGAAGGTAAAATGATGTCCTGTAGTGCCAACGTGTATACAACTCTGTGTCGTTCATTCAACAGTTTTGTCTGCCCAGCCTTCCCACTTCCCACAATGTTGTTTGTGTTTCTTTTTGGCAGTTCAGACAAACATCTGCTTTGTGAGAGTGACAGGCCGTATCCTAAACCACAGCGAGAGTTGCGTCCAAAGCCAACAAACCGGGGCCGACCCTGAGATCCAACCGGGGCGAGCTTTACATCAAGCGGGGATAGCATTTCGCATGTTTTGATTCAAATTAGGGGAACTTGTAACACTACACCTCCCCTGGATATCAAAACTCCACAGTCCAAACCACTTACAGAAAAAAAAAAGAGCACATTTCCTCCCCGCGGTAAATGCCAGAATCATCCCCTCCTTCATGAAAAAAAAACGTCAATTTCCCAGGGCAGGCTTGAAGGAACCTGGGATATCCCTTACCAACATTCTCAAATAACCAGTGTCTGAACCCAAACAAAGCACACAATCCTTGGATAAGTTTCCTTGCAGTAATGTGTGCCTAATGGTGGGAGGGAATTGCACCCTTAAATGTGATTTGACTCATCATTAGAAGAACAACGGCAACCTTTGAAGGGCGAACATCTCTGATGTTCAAGTGGTGCTTAAGTCATGTTTTGCCACCCAGCGTGGGGTTGATGCTGGTTATTAGGGGATATATCGTAACCTTGCTGCCCGCCCCCACCCTTAAACTCCAGCGGGGGCAGGGAAGAAGTGACGCACATCTGGAGCTCCACTGGACACAACTGTGTGCACGGCGGGGGCCACAGCTGGCCTGACACAGCGTCACAGAAGGGACGACCTACTTTTTTTCCCCTTTTTTTTTTTTCTTCAATTGGCGAACGTCTGCAGTCTAATTAAAACTTCCTGTCCGGGTGAGATTGGTAATAACGGCGCTTCATATTTTAAACACTTTAGGAATAGGAATAACGTCATCAGTTATGTCACATCAAATAAACAAGAAATGCACTCAGAGTGTTAGTCCTGCACAGATGTGTGAGTAGTTGACTATGAATTGGGGTGTTTCTCATCAAAGTGAACCAACCTCCTCTCACCTTCATCTCCTGGTTTATTTCCCTCTTTACGGGGTGCGCGGGTTTCCTGCTGCGTTTACTTTCTGGCGGTCTCCCTTTCTCCATCTCTGGCATAGTCCCGGTCTGTGGTGGATCCGGTTCGGATCGGAGTCGAACGTGTCAAGCGGTCAAGAAGAAGTTGGGTGGGTCAGTGGAGCGGGCCAGAGTGAAAGCTGTCACTCGCGGTGACAGCGGCTGTCATTCCCGGACGCGCGAGCTCCTTCTCTCTGGTGCGCCTTGCAAAAAAAAAAAAAAAAAAAAAAAAGTGTCCGCGGGACATGCGTGCGCGCTCCGTGCTGGAGGCTCCACTGGCGAACCAGAGCCGATTCGTTTAGCTTTACCATCGTCAGGCTAGTGTCGATATGGGAAAGGGCACTTCCGGTTAGCACTGAAAATAAAACGTCATTGGAAAATAATGTGTAAAAAATACAAATTAAAAAAATGCCAAGCCGTTTCAACAGTTATGCGATATTCTACTACTGCACTGAATTGTCCATGTACGAGTACACGCTTTGTTCTCACCAGTGAGTCAATTCAATGCCCTACTCAAACGACTTCGGCACATTAGTAGTATGACTGTTTTACTCTTACTCATGACATTTTCCCCACTACTATATAATATTTCTCACACGAGTAGAACAATTAGGGTGCAACCATGTACTAGTACACTCTTTGTTCTCACCGGTAAGTCAAATCAATGCACTAGTAAAACGACTTTGGCACATTAGTAGTATGACTGTTTTACTCTTACTCATGACATTTTCCCCACTACTATATAATATTTCTCACACTAGGGGAACAATTAGGGTGCACTAGTAAAACAACTACAATACTTTCTTCTCGTGCACTAGTATGATATATAATAAATGCCCAAACAGCTTTCCATTGTAAGACACAATTACGGTATAAAATCAATTTTAAACATTCACAAAATGATTTCGTGTTTTTATGTTTTGAGAAATTAAACTAATTAAAGTTAAACATGACATTTAATCTTGACTAGCTGTACCTGTCCTATTATTGACTATTTCCCTATGGTGACTAATTAAAAAGATAATCAAAATGATAAAGACTTGAGGCTTTAATAGGCAGAATTTAACGAAAGACAATCTATAAGGCTAAGCAGCCAGTGGCTTTGTCAATAAGAACTTGACCGGAAATTAATATGTAAATAATATGTAAATAGGAACTGGTTGCTTTAGGTTGGTTATCACGTCTGCCTCACAGTTCTGAGGTTCAAAAATGTGGACAGAATTTCTATTCCTATTGAATAAGAAAACTGTGGCCAAACTTTTGACTGGTAGTGCAGATGAATATCATAAGTGATTAAATATCAATAACATATAATTAAAAGTAATGTGAGTGAATGGGTTATTTCAGAATTGTGAATTAAAACTGGGTAGCCCTTAACATCATTCAGTACCCAAGAAGTACCTCTGAGTTTCAGAAAGGTCGGTGGGCGCTGCTCTAAATGGTCTGTAGTTATGAATGTGAGTGTGACTGGTTGGTTGTCTACATGTGCCCTGCGACAGGCTGGCGTCTAGTCGATGCTTAGGTTGCTGCCTTTGTGAGGTTAAAAACATTGAATCAATGGAAACAATAAGCCTTAAAAAGGCGACTAAAATGTCAGGAAAAGGTAGGCCTTTTAAAACTAAAACCATTTTAAAATCAGTGAAATTTCTGACACGAAAATGAAAGCGATCTCCATATGAATGCCGTATCCATTTATAATGCTTTTATTTTGAAAGGTAGACGGCCCGCTCCTGGTCTAATTGTGCTTTTTGACACTGCTGCCCCCTCTCAGGATGGAAGAGGGAGGGCTTCTGATTTGATGTAACTCAACACCTGGCGCCCGCCCCTCCTGCCTCCCAAATCTCACCAGATACATTTCATAAGGAATGCAAAGACTGTGTTTTATCTGAGGACACAGTACAAACACTGTCTCTTGTCCTAAAATAAGGAAAGAGATGAGAAGGCCGCTGCGGGATAAACGATACCATGGGGGGCTTTTTCCACTTGGCATCCTTTTGAACAGAGCATGTCCAGTGTAAAACACATGAAACCTCCGCAAGGTCACGATGCGTAAAAGGTGAGAGTCAGGTTAAGTCTTAGTCTGTGCGCCTTTACGCATCAGGAGAGTTTGAAGAGAAACATTTGTGCTGTGGTTATTCGGGATGTTAAAGGCCAGGCTGGGAACTTGTGCATATCGTGTTTCCCAGTCGGTGAGGAAAAGATGGGAACGATCGAGTTGCATTCGGTAACATAAACATGAGTGTTGTGTTGCTTTAACGGAATTATTTTTACCTGGTTATTTTTGCATGCGTGCTCAGAAATAGGGCTCATACAGGAGGGGTCCATTTCTGTCCCTTAATGTACTCGAGTTACTGGACACCATCTGTAATTCTTGTAGAATTAAAGTCTAGTGTATGTACTAGATTTGAAAGGATCACCCCATGATTCATACAAGAGCACTTGGCTTATACTGACAGAAAAGTCTGGGTACATTTGGCATACAGTTTTGGTAGAGATTTACAGACTTTGGAGAGTGTAGCCTGTTACAATGGAACTTCTAATGTCGAATACAATCACTTCTTGGGAGTTGGCACTTTGTTCTCACTTTTAAACAATTTTCCCCATTGGAAATACTGTAATGGAAATTGAAAAAAATTAAAATCTTCTGTTGCCATCATACAACAGTTACAGGCAAAGTAACATTAATTGTCATGCAAGTGGAAAGAGAGGTTAAACACTGTAAGGCCTAAAATGTAAAAACACTCTTAATGTTTTGAATAAAAGTCCTTCTCTTAAAAAACAAACAAACAAAAAAACAATTCCACCATAGCGGGTTAAAATGTTACAAAAAACCCTCATCTGTGCAGTTAATAAAGAATCACGATTGCAATAGTTTGAGCCTGTAGAACGCATTCATTCGCTTTCACGCATTCAACACAGTAAGACTCCAGCATTACCATACACTTGTTGTTAAAGGTAAGCTACAGTAAATTATTGCTTTACAGTTTACTATTAACAGTGATTACCTTCTTTTCCAACTTGTATGAGCATCACACATTTTAAAACATCACTTAACACATTGCCTGTTGAGTTAATAAACATTTTATGACGGCAACAGAATATGTCTTTCACATATGCAGTGATTCTCTGTGTGGTACTTGTACTAGTAGTAGTGGTACCAGTATTAGTAGTACTCGTACCACTGGTGTATGCGGGCTCCCTCTAGTGGTATGTGAAAGAATCACTGCCTATGTACAGTTTAGTTGTATTTAACTTTTTAGTACATTTTGCATTAATTTCTTTGCGAACTGTTTATTTCTAAATGTGTATGTATCTTTTATTTAACTTATGGGCAATACATTTTATGTAAATCAATATTTCAGTAGGCGGCACGGTGGGCGACTGGTTAGAGCGTCAGCCTCACAGTTCTGAGGACCTGGGTTCAATCCCCGGCCCCGCCTGTGTGGCGTTTGCATATTCTCCCCGTGGATGCGTGGGTTTTCTGCGGCCACTCCAGTTTCCTCCCACATCCCAAAAACATGTATTAATTGGAGACTCTAAATTTCCCGTAGGTGCGAATGGTTGTTTGTTTGTATGTGCCCTGCGATTGGCTGGCAACCAGTTCAGGGCGTACCCCGCCTCCTGCCCGATGACAGCTGGGATAGGCTCCAGCACGCCCGCGACCCTAGTGAGGAGAAGCGGCTCAGTAAATGGATGGATGGATATTTAAGTACAGTTTTTTTTTTTTTTTTTTGTTTACATATTTAAGCAGTGTTAATGTCCAGACTGAGCATAATTTTACAGTGGCTTACAATAACAGTAAATATACATTTTAGTAAATATAGGAATGTAGGAAAAACTGTTTTACTATGGTGGTCTCACTGTACACTACTACCACTATTAGCAGTGAAGGTAAACATGGGATTTACATTACAAACGTTCTTAAGGTGTACTTAAATGTGGATTTTAGCTTTGCGTTTTAGTAAGGGGAGACAGACAAGAAGACAAGAGCTTTCTCCTCTGTCTGCACTCTTGCTCAGTCTACGCTTGTTGGAGGAATCCGGGCAGCACGCTCGTGTAAACAGAAATTCGACCCGGTGCGCAGGGTTTGGGTTTCGCCTTCCTCGTAGACCCACTGATGACACTTGATCCGGCCCTGCTTTGGGAACAGGGGCTTATCTGATGCCTCACAAAAGGGCCCCTCTTTCTCCACATCTCCATAACAGTGCACATCTGGTGCCTCTGCAGGGAATGATGGTCTTTTTCTGAGCGAGAAACAGAGAGAGGGAGGGTAAGGGGGGTGAAAGCATTCAAGCACTGTTTCCTCAACCATCCACTTACACAAATGACAGGGGACATGAGGCTGTCCAAAGGGGCTAAAGTTTCAGTCCCCGAACATCTGGATTAAGTTAGAGAATGTCCACGGATACATGATAGCAGTGAGTTTGCTTTCCCAATTTGGAGGATCTGGAACATCTTGTGCAGCCTGTCCTCAGCATGAACAGTTAGTAAAACGCTGTAGGAGAGCGGTGGCTTACAGTAACACGCATTGGCCAATAGGGAGCAATGTCGACCTGATAGTGTATTGCAAAAAGCGATTCAATTGTGTGTGTGTGTGTTGCTTTTAATCAGTAGTTCACAGGTGTCAATCTTACGGCCCGGGGCCCAGATTCGGCACGCCACATCATTAAATGTGGCCCACAAAAGCAAAAATAAAGTGTGTTTATTTCACATTTCTTGCTAAAGGGATTTGTTCTACAGTGGAAGACTGGTTAGCACATCTGCCTCACAGTTCTGGGGACCGGGGTTCAAATCCCATGTTCTCCCCGTGCCTGGGTGGGTTTTCTCCAGGCACTCCGGTTTCCTCCCACATCACAAAAACATGCGTGGTAGGTTGATTGAGGACTCTAAATTGCCCGTGGGTGTGAATGTTCAGGGTGTACCCCGCCTCCCGCCCGAAGATAGCGGTAATGAAAATGGATGGATTTGTTCTTTTCATTTGGGTGGAAAATCTGTACCATTATTGTAACTTTTTACAGTATACAAGCATTTTGTTTCACCAAATCCCTTGTTAACATACATAGAAAAATAGTTGCATAGTTAAATATTTGGCTGTCCCTATTTTCCATGATTTTCAGATTTGTTTTTTAACAATACAAAAAAAAAAGAAGTCTAAAGTGGTGGCATATGAGAAGTACAATAGAAACATAAGATATAAGCTATATGTAAGTTAACTTATTACACTGATGAACTTAGTATAATACAGTTGAGTTGTTAAGGTATGCAGTTAACTGATTTGACTACCAGATATTTTGAATGATATTTTTCCACTGGACTTTTGTGTATTATTGTCTTTTTATTTAAATTTTATTCATTTCATTGTGTTACAATATGTTTTATAAATGAATGGAGAGAAGATAGGAGAAATTTACCAATAATTTTAGGGAATTTTAAGGAAAAATACTCTATTGGCATAGAAAATTACCTTTATTGAGATACAGTATAACATTTTGTCCATATTGCACAGCACTACATGTGAGGTTGTGGGTTTTTTTCAGTTGTCATCATAAGCTACTTTAGCATTTTTTTGTTAGCAAAACTATAGGAACATTAATGGGTGCGCCTAGTGATTTTTATTTCTTCCCAGTACAAGCATTATGAAAGTTGATAAAAGAGGTAAATTATTTTATGTGCAAATTTTTCTACTTAAGTTCATTTCAGAGTCTGTACTGATTTTTAAAAATTCAATGGTTAAATCAGGACTTCTACTTTTTACCAGTCTTGTTTTTACACTAGTATACTTCTACTTCAGTACAAACTGTAAGCACATTTGCCAATTTTTGAATACAGAAATATGTACATATTACAAAAATCCTCGAGGCCATATAAACATAACTGAGCCTTTATGTGCCTTCTTGTGACCAGTGACGACATAATTTCTCACTGCTGTTCGTAACTCGAAATTTTAGATGTCGTAAACCCGGGACGCCATTGTATTTTCAATGTACCTGAAGTTGTTTTAGGTTTGGTCACTAGATGTCGCTGTTACCATGCTGTTAGCTCACATAGTGGACGCTCAACAGGTTGACTTTAATGTACGACACACAAAACATTGTTTCCAATGCGTAACTGTTCGAAGTCGATTAATGGCGTTTTAATTCCTGCCAAGTAACAATTAATAAAGTAGACGTAATTTTTTACTAATTTTATCGAGCAGCTTGCTAATCATGGTCACCATGGCAACGGAATGAAGGCAGCTGGAGCAGGTGTGAACATTCGACCTGTTGGCGCCTTCGGTCATTTACTTAAGCGAAGTAAAACATAAAAAATAAAAAACAAACAATAATATTTGGAAAAAATAAATACGAGAGTTTGTATGCTCAGCCGACTTCATAATTGCCTCCAAACGTATTAAATTAGACGGTTACGTCATTATAGTCCACAATACTCTCCTCCTACCGTCCTCGTTGGTGACGTCACTGAGGCTGAACCCCGGTATAAAAAGGTGGCTGGGAAGCAGCTGCCACCATTGAAAGCACGAGCATCGATCGTAGGAGGGGAAAACAAGTCCTTGACCGCCTCCTGCACTGTAATTCTTCTTTACAACAAAGTCCAACATGTGCAAAATGACCATCGTCCACCTGGGAGTGATTGTCTACGCCATTTGTTTATCAACACAGGTAGGCCTGCATTTACATTGACTAATTGTGTGTCTGTGATGTTAATTGCCATCATTTTATGAAGTTAAGATTAGATAAATAGTAACTTGATGTCCTCCTAAAATGACAAGAGCCTGAATTATATGGATTTCCTGATGGTGAATGTATGCAAATTAGACACATTATCTTCTATATATTAATTATGAGGTTTACTTGGCTGCCCTTGCACCTGCGACTTGATTATTCAGGTGCAGTGTGACACTCACCCTGTGCAAATGTGGCGAGAGCGTCTAAAGTTACTTTGGGTGTCAAAAGAAACCTGACTCACTCGTGCGGGGTAATTTGTATTTATTTTTTTCAATTGAGGATGTGTTATTTTTTTTTTTTCTACCTCTGTTGAACTATATTTTGAATTGTGCAACTTTTTTTCTCCCCAATCCAAATGCTTTAGCGCAAGGGTGTGGCACCTTTCACAAATTATGTGCATTTGGAAGTTAACTATTTTTGTATACAGCAGTAGTTTCTCTTTGGTTGTATTTGTTTATAGAATTGCTGAGTAGGCCTAGTCCAATGCTTATCCGATAGTACACTTGTATATTAACCAAAAAACACCTATAAATCTGTCTTCATCCTGCCCCGTGGGTACAGGTGGTCTCCCTGAACAGCACAGACCCCAGCACAGGGATGAACGACACCAACAGCAGCACGCCCACCATGGCCACAGAAACCTACAGTGGCTCGACCAACTCCACCTCCTCCCCCACCGGAGCAGGCCTCTCGCTGCACACCGCCTCCTCTTTTTCCGCCCTGCTCCCCATCCTCGTCGCCGCGGCCTCTTTCCTGCAGAGCCTCTCTTGAAAGTTCCCCTAACCCAAAGAACCCACGCGGTCTGGCTGACCCCCACACACTATCATCACTGCACCAGATGAACAGAAATGGACATATTTTTTCCTCAAGTAATATTCATAACCAAAATGTGTAATTCACGATATGTATGTCTGGGCGTTAGATTGCCGGTGATGGGTGCAGGCTGACCCCCCCCCCCCCCCAATGTTAAAATTGTGGACCACTTGGTTTATCCTGTGGCTTCAACTCCACCAGGCTATCAATGGCTTTTGGCTCTAAAGTCTCAGTATTTAGTAACTGCGTGAGCCAAATGAGTTGTCTCCACTTTTAACTTGGCTCGGCCACGTTTATATTAACAAAAAGTCTGTTGTAGCAATTAATCTGTTTCGCCCTGTCATTTTTAAGTTGACAAAAACCACTTTGTACAAAGACCCATGCCCCCAGAGCACTCCTTTCACAGGCAGACCCAGGAAATGACTGACCACATGGGAAGGGTTAATGTTAGTTTCTCCCTTTATAGCTTCTATTTTGTACAAAAGAAAATGTCTTGTATTTGTTTGATTTATGGATTATGTATAATAAATTGTTGAAAAAAAAAAGAACAATGCTTCACTTTTCTGGATCTATTGTCAAATGATTGAGTGACTGTTTACCTGCGATTGGATGGATGACTCTCTCCTATCCTGCTGTTCATCTCAATCATAGGAACCATTCCACAAATGTAATAATCCTCCATGCTATTGAATTAGTCTAATTTGCACAGAATGGTGGCGCTACAGCTGCTTTAATAGCTGTCATTAAAGGGGCTGCCAGGCAGTCTAGACTGGCAGCTGGTGGGCTGTAAGGCCAGAGATGGACTCTGCATTCTCTGATACCACCACTGATCTCCTCTGGATCAGAGCCAGAGTGCATGCTGCACTCGCTGTGGTGGTGTTGGGATGCACACAAAGTCCAAACAAAGTGGTGTGTGCCTTGTCTGTGTACATTAGTACGACTTCATTGTGTCTCCGTATGAACAAACCTGTTTTTTTTTTTTTTCGTTTTTTTTTACATTGAGTTTAGGTAGAGTTTGAGCACACTTCACACAAATATCTCTTGTCATGTTAAACACAGCAAAATTTGATCAAGCTGAAATAATAAGATGCATTGGTGAATGGTTAATACATCGCAGGATGTCATAACAATGCTCAGATGGACTGTAGGGGCTGTGTGGGATGACATCTGATTGTATGCTTGCTTTAGTAATGAGTTCCAGAAACATTCAGACTTTGAAGTTGACTCACTATGATCGGTATAAAAAAAATGGATGGAGTGACAAAGTAACAGTTCCCTTGTCCCACAATTCAAGTGTTAGTCCCATCCCTCATTTTTTTTTAACCAAGAAATAGCCTGCTATCAAACTGACAAACTTGGTGTTCCAACATTTTTACGCCATTGTTGGCGGAATTTTAGTTTTTTCTCCAAGTCAGATCAAAACCATTCCCCACTCCCCTCAATGCAAATGGTAGTGTCCCATCAACCTATTCCTATCAGTCTTTTGTCATTTTCCATCAACAGCAAAGTATCCTGTTAGCTAACATACGGAAGGACAAACGCATCCAAGGCTTCACGATTTGTTCACTTTAGTCAGAGGGACTTGTTTCTTTTGTTCATGACAGAACCAATCCTCCTGCCCCTAGGATAAATAAATGGTATGGCTCTATAACCCTGTGTAAACAAGGACCTGCCCTGCTGACAAATATAACTGGACTGTCCATGATTTTGTTCATAGGTTACTGAATACCAAGTCAGTTGCTTTCCTGTCCATTATGTTGCTGTAATATTCTTGCAAAAAAAAAAAAAAACGGTGCATTGTTCAGAAAGGTGTTGGAACTAAGAAAAGTACCATCATTTTTTTGAACATACAACAGCACAAGTGAAAATGTGTGTAGTGGATGCTGTGATGGCAGACCGAGTAGCGTGCTGCTCGGAAATGCCTCAGCACCAGTAAAGCCAGCCACATGACTCATTCTCCTGACCTATTGTCTGTCAATCCTCTGTGCACTATTCACCTCTGCTCTACACCCCCAGTCTATTAAACATCCTTTTTCTGGACCCATCCTATTACAACTGTTAGCTCTCTGGGATTCTTAAAAAAAAAGATGTAATGAGGTGCACACATTCCAAAGAGTTAAACTTTTATCTCAACAGTCCACAGAATATTTCCCTAAAAGTCTTTGGAATCATCAAGATGTTTTTGGACTAATGTGAGATGTGCCTTTGTGCTATTTTTTGCCAGTAGTTGTTTTTGCCTTGGCACTCTCCTATGAATACCGTTTTTGCTTAGTGTCTTACTTATGGTTGAGTGGCCTCCTAGATGAGTTGTTGTTGCACTCCTGGAGTGATTTTGATTGGCCAAAAACTCATGGGAAGGTCCATCACTTTTCCCAGTTTTCTCCATTTGTGGACAATAGCTCTGACCGTGGTTCACTGTGGTCCCAAAGCCGCGGAAATGACTTCTCATTTGTTCTTGATTTTCTTTGGATCATGGCATGTTGCGCTTCTTTTTGAGATCTGATAGCTGACTTCACTTTATTTGACAGCTACTATTTAAGTGATTTTAAGCGATTTCTTGATTCTGGCATTAATCAGGGATGGGTGTGGCCAGAAAAAAAGAACTAAGCTGTCCCAAAATTGGTTAATTACAGTTAACTCATTATTTACCAACAGGGGGCAATTACTTTTTCACATAGAGACAGAAATCCATCGGCTCAGAGATCAGGCAGGCGCCAATTGCTTTTCTACACCACTGTAGGACTCGAAAACATGGCGCATCAACCAGTTTTGAGTGTTTAAAACATTTAAATAACTTGATTAGCCCTTCTGTGTAATTTGTCATAATGTCCAAAGAACAAAGCCTCTCACAGTGAAATGCTGACTGGAATAGATCTGATGTCATTTGATGCAGTTCACTATTTGAAGGATGATACTCCTTTAAAATGTGTTTTTATTTATTTATTTTAAGTATGTACCACAAAAGCAAGCAGTATTCCTTTAAAAACATTAACGTCTGAACTCAAGTTGAAAATGAACCTCAAGTGGTGGTCCGGGAAATGCTTGGTCGATTAGTGTTGACTTCTAAAGCACCAATTGCAATAACAATGACATAAAGCACTTCATGGAAAACCCTTCTATATTCACTATATTGAATTATTTCCTGTTAGAAAAGCCATTCAGTTTCCTTGCGAGTTCTGCCTTTTTTTTTTTTTTTTTTGCCTCAATGACTAACACTTGACATTACTTAATATATCCTCATTGAACAGTGTGACTAACATACAGTCATCTCTTGCGATGTGGTGTGCGACACCCAACAAGCCTTTAATCATTGAGTGCTGCTATGAATTATTCAGACAGTTGCCGGGGTACCAAAGACGATGTCCCACGCATGTCCACATGTAAACTTTCGTCCCCTTATACCTGCAAAGCTGGGAAAGGGGAGCCACGAGACCACGTAAACACGGAACAGTATATATTGTGTGCAATAATAATATACCTAAGATCTTATGCAGCTCATATTTCTGGGACCCTGGGCAGCAGTCATCAACAAAAGCAACCGTAAACATTAATATATTTCTAATGATGGCTTACTCCATGTGGGCCAAACCAAAGTTCACTCATACATTGAATTTGTAGTATTTTGGCTGGAGACTTCAGACCTGAATAAGCCAGGACTCCGTGTCACAGACTGACTCATAACGACCAAATGTGACGATACTGTTTGTATTTAATTTCCAATGGTTCATGCTGTGAACTGAGCATACTCGCAGGGCTCTAATGATTGCATTCTGGATTTTAGAGTATTTTTATGGGGACCTGTTTCTTTAGATTATTTAGAATTTCTAAAACTATTCCAATTTGTATGGACATGTAGAAATGATTAAAAACATTGTAATAGGCATGCCAGCCAGTGTTACGTTGTAAAGAAATATTCTTGCTTGTCCTCCTGGCTCTTCTCCAAAACCATCTTTTGAATACACATGTACAACCCCAATTCCAATGAAGTGGGGATGTTGTGTTAAACATAAATAAGAAGAGAATACAATGATTTGCAAATCATGTTCAACCTATATTTAATTGAATTCAATACAAAGACAAGATATTTAATGTTCAAACTGATAAATTTGATTGTTTTTAGCAAATAATCATTAACTTGGAATTTTATGACTGCAACACGTTCCAAAAAAGCTGGGACAGGGTCACGTTTACCACTGTGTTACATCACCTTTTCTTTTAACAACACTCAATAAATATTTGGGAACTGAGGACACTAATTGTTGAAGCTATGTAGGTGGAATTCTCTCCCATTCTTGATTGATGTACAGCTTCAGTTGTTCAGCAGTCCGGGGTCTCTGTTGTCGTATTTTACGGTTCATAATGCGACACACATTTTCAATGGGAGACAGGTCAGGACTGCAGGCAGGCCAGTCTAGTACCCGCACTCTTTTACTACGAAGCCACGGTGTTGTAACACATGCAGAATGTGGTTTGGCATTGTATTGCTGAAATAAGCAGGGGTGTCCATGAAAAATAAATTGCTTGGATGGCAGCATATGTTTCTCCAAAACCTGTATCTACCTTCCAGCATTAATGGTGCCTTCACAGATGTGTACATTAAAGATGGAAATTAGCCATTGGCTATAATCTTGTATACTGTATTTACATTTTTACAATGTTTTATCAATATACTCTGACTCTTTGTTTTCAAATAAAATCAACTTCAACTTATACAAATTGAGCTTGCTCTACATGACTGGAACAAGCTCTACTTGCTGCTGTTTGAAGGGATGTAATCCACTTCTGCGGTCAAACGTATATACCATTTAAAGACAAAAGCCATTACAGAACAGACATTTATTTGATCTGTTCTTGCACACATTATTTTCTGCTGAGGTTTCAAATATTTGTCCTTTAGAAAGGGTACAGAGAGAAATAAAGGTTATAATACATGTCTTTAGTCAGATACTCATTCATCAAACATCTATGTAAATGTCGCAAGAGACCACAAAATAAAAATGACAAAATGTCACATGTATTTTGCATGATCATGATCAGCAGAAATAAGTTACAGGGACTTCCTCCTGGCCACCCTGCTTCTAAGAAACTCTGACCCCTTCCTCATTTACTTCCGGAGTGTTTACTTCATGGGTTATAGATGACTAAATTGGCTCCAACTTCAACACGCCAACCATGTGCCTGCTTGTTATTTGCTCATTGAGCCTTATTGACAGTTGGTAGTAGATGGATGAGGTTTTGAAAGGAAATAATAAGCCATATTTTTGCTGGAGAGGGGGCTTCAGGATCATTATGATAACAACCTGGAGGTGAGGATAGGGTAACGACAATGGCTATGGACAGTTGAAAGGTCTTTTCCTGCCAGATGGCCACTTGTTCTGTACTTCTTTTTTGGCCCCAGTGAGGCTGCGGGTTGCTGTATCAACAGACAGCTTAAGTGGATCAGCTCCAATAAGTTGTTTAGTTAGTTTCACTAATCACAAGTGGCTCGACAATCAGACTGCAATTAGTTTGCTCATTTGCCAGCTTCGGTTTCAGAGATTCCAATCCGGAGTTGCCACAGAAACAAAACAAAAGAAAGACGCCAATCATGCAAAGCTGCTGCATAAATGCCCCTTGTTAATTCACACTGTGAATTTATGTTTTATTTTTTTGGGAGAATACTGAGACTGATTTGCCTCTTGCTCTGTCAATAGTGAACACAAAGCCCACAGGAAGGTTCTATTACAAATATTTAATGAATATTTACTGTGCCACCATAGACGCTGTCCCTTTTGTGGGCCTTGTCTGCCCTGTTTAACACGACAGGAGTGAGCCCAAAGAGCTAACCTGATTTCATAAGCAAATCAGGTTGGATCCCAGATTTAGAGCACCGATGTCCCTCTTGCTGTCCATGGCAACCAAACTAAGGGCCCGCAGAGAGCGACTGCATATCTAGGACACCCCCCTTGGCCCCCCTTTCCCAGAATCCTTCCATCCACGTCTAACCTTTAGGAAGGACACCTGATGCTTTGCTGTGACACCTGTTTGCTGCATGGCAATAACCTCCGCTCGCATGGGGGTGTGCTGAAAGATGGCCACATGAGAAGGCAGTACCCTACAGTGAACATGAATAATCCTGTACACAATGACTGTTGACTATTGCGTGAGTGCGGGAGTCTGCGGCACCATCTGCTCGATGCAACACCTTTGTCTTTTTTTTTTTGCCTTAGCTGAACTATTCTATCAGCAACATCAGACAATTTTAAAGAAGCATAGTCATGTTTACATACTGTATTCACAACTCAATTAACATGTTTTATACTGTCAATTAAACCAGAAAACAATATCGCAGCACTACGTCCTGGATCCTCAGTACAGTATGGCTTAAAAGAAAGTAATAGGTACAAAAGTAGTATAGCCCTCCATCCATCTATCCATTTTCTGTACCCCTTATCCTCACTAGGGTCTCGGCTGAGCTGGAGCCTATCCTAGCGGACCTTTGAGCGAAAGGTGGTGCATACCCTGAACTTGTCGCCACCCAATCGCAGAAAATGTATAACAATCTTAAAAAAAAAACTTGAACCAACAATCTTTTTCCTTTATTATACATTTTCTATTTGAAACAGTAATAAATACAGTCGATAGCTTTCTGGAAGTCTCTTTTACAATATTATTATAACGTGTGGCGTAAATTGTAACTGTATCCAATCTTCTGGTGCAATATGATGCTTCAACTTCCCAGGCCGCTTGACTTAATGCAGCCTCAGTAGCACGAAAGAAGAAAAGTGCTTAAGGCGATGGGAAAATAGGCAAAAGGCCAGGGAACGCCCACATTTTAGGGTTTCCCCGACCAGAATACGTATCTGGATTGAAGGTTCGTAAATGACCGAATGAAGTCGATGGGAAAATCTGTGCATGGAGTGGAATGGATTGCGTCCAACCTAAGAGATTCCGCTGTAATTCCGTGATATTTCCCATTTAAGATTTGTATGATCTCATACATAATATTATTATACTATGCTACTAATTTATTACATTGATTTGTACCCTGAAGGAATACTGAATGTTCCCTTTGTTGTACAGTACATTAAATGTTGGATGCAATACAGCACATGAACCTGACTGCTGCAGTATGTTTTCAAAGTTGTGCTGAAATGGTCTGAATCTGCCTTATCTCATTTGCAGCTTGATTCACTGACCACTTGCCCGAGAACCCCTCTGCTCCATCCTCCACTCCAGCAGCAGGCACTGACATTTGGATAATGAATATGGCTCATTTTCACGTCTGCACAACTAATGGGAAACACAGGGAAAATGTAGTTGCACTTTGATAAACCTGACTTCAATCAGATGCAAGGATTAAGAAGAGTCAAATTCCCTATTAATGTGTTTGTTTGCCAACCCAAATGTATGTATTCATATTCATAAAGTACACAGTTCAATGAAAGAGCCAGGTGCTTTACTAGTAGTACTGTATTTGCAGTGTTTTGGAAGAAGGCATATGAGAAATCCATTGGAAAATAGCAGTAAAACAGTGTTTCCTATGTAAACTCTTTGTGGCTACTGTGGGCAATAAAGATGCTGTATCATGTTTTTACCATGCCATTAGTGAAAGAAGAGGTATCCTCCATAGCATCCCATCCATCCATTCCTCATTAAAGTTAAGAGTGTATTTAAAGAGCGCTTACAGTATCTTATGTTTGTCATTTGTAACTTCCTAAATTATCTTTAGAGTAAATAACGGACCCAAGAAGAGGTTAATTCAATTAACACAATTTCTAACTGTGGTGCCCTAAGCATCTGGGGGCCTTAATTGATTTAGTCGGCATATATATATAATATATAAAAAAATGGGCATTTTGATTCAACCAGTTGGTTTAATGTTCCAACCTGATAAAGAGGTTGTTTTAGGATGGCACCATCAGTAAAGCAGGATTCTATTTATGTGAACATCAGTCATGGGTAATAATTCATTAGGCAGGCCCACTGTAATGAGCCTGTGCAGACAAAGCACCCAGTTCTTTCCCAAGGGAGCTGTGATCATAATGACAGCACTGAGTGTTGCCTGGTTTCATGCTGAACCAACTCTTTAGAATAAACAGATAATGTTTTAAACAATCAGCACCCTCTCCTCTTTTTCTGTAGTATTCCATACACTTCTTTATTATTACTATTTTTATTTGGCCGAGTTCATGATTCAGGACATATTTTATATACTGTAGATATACAGCCCTTTTATGTTCACCAAATTTTTAATTATTATTATTATTATTTTCTAATTTTGAGGTAGAGTGTGCACTTTTCAATTGTTTTTCTTATTTATTTTTGTACCACCAATTTTGTAAACCTTTGATATACAAAATCCAATACATTTGTATGTTACTCAATGGTGGTGACGTCAGAATCAAACTCGCGACTCCGTTGGTCAGCATTTTTGCATAAAGAAATCTAATTCGCTGCTGCTAAGAGGTGAAAGGTTACCTTATGTGGCCAACTGCGATAGCAGTTTAAAAAATGCTAATTGCTACTCCCGCTAAAGCATCTACCTGGTTGCTTTTTCTCTAATTATTTAATACACTCAAGGAAATCCAGTACATTGTATGTTACTCAGCAATAGTGACGTCAGGTCAAACTCGCAACCCCCATTGGTCAAAATATTAGCACCAAGAAATGTGATTCGCTGCTGCTGGGAGGTGAAAGGTTAGCTTGTTGTTATGTAGCCATCTTGCTAGAAAGAAAACACAGTTTATAGTGTTTTTTTTTTAACCACGTCTGCTCTCGCTACAGACAATTTAACAGTAGTACATGCAATTAAGTTGTATCCGGTTAATTCTGGTGATTAACAACATTAGTTAGTTTTTTTTCTCTCGCTTGGAAATTATGAAGTTAGGTTGCTAGCTCGCGAAGTGACCGGTGTCTTCCATCTCGCAGGCATATGTGTCAAAAACTGACCTTGTTGGCACTGTCAGCTGAAGGACAGTTTTAAGCTTCTATCCATAGCAATGGCATATACCAGACTGTTTCACTTATTCATGATCAGAGCTGCACGCTCGACCCAAACGCGAGCCGCTGGAGGTGCACGGTGCTTCCGAAAACATGTCAGCACTTCAGCTTGGCGAGCACAGAGCCGAATGTCCGCCTGGGTCGTCGACCAGTTTGGCACTAACGAAGTGTTCAGGTACTCTGAAGACAACCTCGTCCCTACGATCACCTCGTCCAGCCAAGTGATGATCCAAGTGCACGCTGCCAGTCTGAACCCTTTGGATGTGTCCATGAGAGGTAATGAATGGAGCTGCTCACTCATAGCATGTCGACAGCAGTCTGACATCTGTTTGTAATCATCATTGTTACTTTCTTAATTCAAGGAGGGTATGGAGCTAAGATGCTGAAGCTACGAAGGGACCCATTTTCGATAATGGATGATGATAGTGGTTTTCCTCTGATCCTTGGTCGAGATGTGTCCGGCGTTGTGGTCGACTGTGGCTCTGACGTTGCACACTTTGTACCAGGAGATGAGGTACACAGTGGTTCCCACTAGGTGCTTGTGTAAATGTGCTTTACTTTTGGGTGCTTGAAGTGTGCATGAGTAATAAAACATACAGTGGAACCTCTTAGATTGAACAAAATCAGTTGCAGGACGCTGTTGGACTTTCATTTTGTTCCATCCATCCATTTTCTATCCTATACTGCGGTCGCGGGGAGCTGGAGTCTTCACTAGCTGACTTTGAGTGAAAGGCAGACTCTACCTTGGCCTGGTCACCAGTCAATCACAAGCTACAGGGAGAAGAGATAGCGAGGAGGATTGAAACATTGGATTGTGTTTAGGGTTGACAGTCCAGAGCAATGGTGAGTGTAGTAAGGAGGTGAAGAAACTGGTCAAAGTAGGTTGGAACGGGTGGAAAAAAGTGTCAGGTGTGTAATGTGATAGAAGAGTCTGGTAGAATGAAGGGCAAATAAGACAGTGTTGAGGCTACCCATGATGTACGGATTAGAGACAGTGGCACTGAAGAGACAACAGGAAGCAGAGCTGGAGGTGGTGGAATTGAAGATGTCGAGGTTCTCTTTAGGAATAACCAGGTTGGATAGGATTAGAAATGAGCTCATCAGATTGACAGCCAAGGTTAGATTTTTTTGGAGACAAGGACTCTGGTGGTTGGGTCCAGAGGAGAACTATAATGAGTATATTGGTAGAAGGATGATGAGGATGGAGCTACCAGGCAAAGGAGCTAGAGGAAGACCTAAGAGAAGGTTGATAGATGTAGTGAGGGCATTTAGTGTTAAAGAGGAGGATACAGAATATAGGCTTACATGGAAATGGATGATGTGCCGTGGCTGTGCGTTCCTGAGTTGCGTCCACTTCATATTGGAATGCATCAGAAAATCCAGATACATCGTGGTCATCGATCACCATGTATTTGTACTACTTTTACCTACCTTTTGGATGAAGAAAATTAAGGAGCAGTAGATTTTTTTGGGTCAAAAATATTGTATCAGGTTTTATGATAATATGCCACCCGTCTATAATATTGATTTTCTCAATAATGTCGTCATTTTGTACAAAGATTCTAACATTAGCATCGCCGTGCAGAGAATAATTCACTTATCAGGATTCCATGCACAGTGAATGCACAATACAATTATGTGCAAATGTTCTTTCTCTAATCTAGTTAGAGTACATCATTATAGAACTATCTCTATGGATGACTAATTAACTCTCAGGATCAACTGATAAATGACATTTTAAAAGAAAGTGATGTGAAATGTTATTTGATGTGTTCCAGGTTTGGGCTGCTGTACCCCCGTGGAAACAGGGCAGTCTGGCAGAGTTTGTCAATCTTACAGAGTTTGAGGTGAGGGCTTGGTTGCGGAATGTTTTCAAGTATTTGTGACAACTGGTTATGATTGTACTGATGTTGCAATGATATTTTCAAGGTGTCCCACAAGCCCAAATGTATAAGTCACACGGAGGCGGCGTCCATCCCGTACGTAGCCAGCACTGCGTTATCTGCGCTTGTCAACGCAGGTGGTCTTTGCAGAGACAGCTCCTCCAATAAAAGGCAAGCATCCACCCGATAGCGGACACAGCTCCGTCCCTTCATAACTCACAAACAGAACACTCTAAGAATCAAACGGTGTAAGTCCAGGACTGTTGCTTTTAATATTTTTTATAAAACCTAACAACAACATACTCCTCTTTGAATGTAACTTGTTCTTTTTGCCAATTGAGACACAACCATACTAATTTAATGTGGTTTCTTTTTTTAGAATTTTGATTATTGGAGGATCAGGAGGTGTTGGGACATTTGCTATTCAGGTGAAACATCACAAGATCCAAGTTTGGCCTTCTGGTGCGCCACTGTGTTTATCAGTGTTTTTTTCCCCCTCTGTGCTGCTAGTTGGTAAAGGCCTGGGGTGCCCATGTTACAGTCACTTGTTCTCAGAACGCAGAGGGCCTTGTCAGAGGGCTCGGAGCCGAAGAGGTTGTGGACTACACTGCGGAAGATGCGGCCGTCCAACTAGAAATGATGGAGAGGTGTGTGCCATTGGTGTGACTGGATGAAAGGTTGAGAGCAAGATTTTATTTACAAGTAGCATTGCATTGTACTCGTCATCGGTTATTACAAATATGTAAACATGGAAATTAAGGTATTGCAGTAGAGTGAACCATTGCTAAATCGTGAATCACCGTTTTCGAATACATTTGCACGTTTTTCTGTAGAACATAACACTTAAACCATTTGCTGAAAAAAAACACACCTATTCGTGCGTTTTTGTTCCGCCCTAAGCGTCTGTTCAAATGCCCTGCTCCTCCTCAGGCATCGTGCTAGTAAGGAGTAGCTCGCGTCGGCCACCGGCTGATAGCTAGCCAGCTTGCCAGCGAGCAGCAGTGTGATGGAAGATTCCAATAGCGGTCCGACAGGCAGGCGAGACTTCTCGCTGGCTTGATGCCAGAGAAAGCAAGGTGGTAAAACTTCTCAAGATGATGCAGAGAAGTTCCGGATTGCTATTGCAGTAGTTGAAGTTAAAAGCTGATTGGCTGGTAACGGCTGTTTGCTCAATGTACCATACAGTAAGTACCCAACTAAATATAGCCGTTTGCGATATACGGTATGTATTTAAAACAAAAAAAGATTTTTATGTATCACTGAAAAACAGCTAATAGGAAATGAGTAGTGAGTTATTTACATGTTGCGAAGCAGTGATGACTCTAGCATCCGAGCACTTTTGGTGCATTTATTTTGAAATATCACCTGCAAGCATTTTATTTCTAAGGGTATGGTGTAAGCATGTGCCAATAATTTTTTTTTAAAAAAAACACTTAACAATTGATACATGGACTATTGTGCTTGCTTTGTTCACCATGTTCATGGGAAAATTTCACTTCTTCAACCTCCTATTTCTGTCCTTGGTCAACTGTTATATAAAGATTGGGCTCGCTCCCAGACAGTGTTAAGAAACGGGCAGGTGTTGCACAGTCGGAAAAGAACAGATACTGCCATGGATTTGGACTTGTCGACTTGTATATGGTAAATAAAAAAAACATCAACTATATTCTGCTGTGAAATCCATCTTTGGAAGATGAAAAAAAGCATTACTACATTTTACATTTCAGATCAAATTAGTCGATGTTTCAGACAGTGAATATAAAACCAGGGGTGTTTTCCTATTAAAGTGCCTGAACGTACGATGCTGACATACACCCGCGCACCTCTCGAGTAGTTTTTCTAGTTTCCATGGATACCAAGGCTTAAGGGCAGAGTGCCAAATTGGACAACTCTGGTTTAAGCTTTCAAGACAAAACAAATGAGCATAGCTGTGGTGTTTTCCTAATATAGCAAATTAACATAAACTTTTCATGCTCTTGCATTGCCAGATTTGACGTGATTTTGGACAACGTGGGTGGGGACACCGAAGAGTGGGCAGTGGGCTTATTAAAACCCTGGTCTGGGGCGAAGTACGTCACGCTGGTAACCCCTTTGCTCTTCAAAACGGATTCCCTCGGCCTACTGGATGGACTCGTTCATGCCGGATCTACCCTGAGCACCAAGGTCATACAGGTAGCATATTGAGATATGATTTGAATAAAAGATATATACAAACACTAGCTGAGGACAATAAATCCCAATGAATCTATGCACATGGGTGTACTGTGGACAACCTGAGATGAAACTTGGTTGGTTGGAGGGTGACTAGGTAGCGCTAGTCCACTTCTGTTGTTCAGTACTGGTCAACCAGAGTATGTGAGGATGAGACAGTAGTAACTGGGGGCATAAGCGTGGGTGTGGTGAGAGTGCTGAAGCAGCAGTATGCGGTGTTTGTGCAGATTGTCGCCAACTGCCCCCCCTCCCCCCAGCAAATAGCAGTGATTGTGTATTTCTTGCCAAACCTCGCAGGCCCTTTTGTGCATGGCAGCAGCCAGCTGGTCAGTGGAGAGGGCCTCAGCCCCAGTGGTCACACCCTCAGAGCTTTTCTCATAACGGCAACATCACAGCTCAACTGAGTCCTCTACTGTTCAACCTCTTAGCAGCACTGAATCAAATAGACCAGGATTCTCAAACATAACTAGCATGCCTACCCCTAAATGCCATAGGATTTTTATTTTTCATTTTTTAATGCTTATGCATTTTCTCAGTTTAGCTGGTTTGGGTGTTTACATCTTTGTCCATCGTCGTAGGTTAGAAAGGCTGCACTGATTACATTACATACATGATTAATTCTAATTTTAATTCTATTGATAAAAAAACATGTCATTAAATTATAAAACAATCATGAATCAAAATGTGTGCCTATTTAACAGTCATTCATCAAATGTATGAAATACTTCACAAGATTTCACTAACAAATGGCAACACATTAATGGCAACACAGTGACCTACTGCTTAGAACATCTGCCTCACAGGTTCGTGGTTCAAATCTCAGTTCTGGCTGTGTGGAGTTTGCATGTTCTCCTCGTGTTTGTGTGGCTGTAATCCGGCTTCCTCCCACGTTCCAAAAACAAGCATGTTGGATTGACACAGTCCTGGGTGTAACCCACCTATCACCCAAAGTCTTTTGGGGCCTGTAGAAGATGTATGACATCTCTATAAGAAAAATTACCTGGGATCCATTTTAGTTCCTGACTGCCAGCTGCAGGGAAATGCACTCAGGAGCCCCTTGATGAACAGTGTTGTGACATTTAAAAAATAAATAAATAAATAAATAAATAACTAAGAATATTTCAGAAGTATTCCTGAAGAAAGAATGGCATTATCATTGTGAAGGCTAAACTACCTTAGCGCTACAGTTGAGTTCACCATGTTGAATTGTCAGAGAGACATCAACAACCCTGAGAGAAGGACAAGGTATTTTATTTTGTGTCATTGTTATGTTGTAAAAATCAGTTTTTTTTTTTTTTATTAATGAGGCAACTTTATTACATTTTGCCTTGAGAAAAGGGATTGTATTAGACATGAACCTCGTAATGTTTTCTGTTAAGCAGTGCTGTTCTCAGAGTTGTTAGTCTGTTCATAAAGAGCAAAAAAAAAGAAAAAAAAGAGGCAGTACATTCATTTACTCTTAAATCTTTGTTCGTATCCTTCCTGTCCATTTAATTGATCTCTGCTATGTTGCACACAATACTGTGTCATAAGGCCTTGCCTTTTAATGATTGCCTTCACTTTGTTCCCTTCTCTAGAATATAATATCAAATGGGGTCTTCTACCGCTGGGGGTTCTATGTCCCAGATGGGCCTGGCCTGGATGAGGTCAGCAAGCTGGTGGATACCGGGAAGGTACTGTATTGACTCATTACTGATAACATGATTGGCAACATCAACCTTTGCCTGAGAGTCAAATTAAAATCAGTATTGAGGATCGTAATGAAGATTGAAGATAAACAAAGCAGGAATTCCATACATTTTGTTTAGGAGTGCGCATGACATTCCTGCTGTGCTAGTAGGTTGGTGTCTGCTGGAGTCAGACGCTGGGAGATGCTGAATGGATTTTTACAGAGTGCTGAACAACTATTCGTACAGGCGTATTGGACCTTTTGTCACAGGGGTTTACAGCAAGCAGCTGATTTAGACCAATGGCGGGAAGCTCTGGACACCCACACACCCTCCCTCAGTCCAACTCTCAGTCACAAGTTTTTCCAGTGTGACACAGCCGCTCTCGCCATTCATTGTTAATAACGAGAGATGCTGACCAGAATAACAGGCTGGACATGCTCAGGATTGTCCAGCCTCATCACATTCTGTACCCCACCCTCACATTTCCCGCAATGGAAGCTGGGGAATTCTGGCTATTTGTTCATGTAGACTAAATATAAAATGCAGTTCCTGCTCTCCCCAGTATTTAAATTTGAATCTGATAAACATAAACTATAACCCTGTACATAATGTTATACTACTACAAAACATATTTTATAGTATAATAACATCCATCTTCTTTTAATGTGATAAGATAAAATAATTATTTTGAGAACGTACTGTTTCCACAAATATTAGTCGCTCTAATAGACGCTTTTTCATGTATTTTAATAAATACAGTGAGCGATGCACCTTTATATAGACAACACCATTTCCCTTCAGGAAAACAATATCCTGTGGTGACAGTCGCTGCCTGTAATACATTTGACTAACAGATCCCTGTAGATGGTGGCGTTGCATGGATTTGAGATCAGCAGAGCTTTTGAGCAGAAGTTAAAGATTAGGCGGTGAATCTCAGTTTGTGACAGTGATTATGGTGGAGAGAAATGCCAACATGTTGGCAGTCGGCACCTGACACTCGAACAGAGTATGTTTAAGTATGGTATAAACAGTATGTGTCATGATAGGTAGTCGAAGGAGTGTGTCATGATCATGAGAAAAGATGATCCGGAGTGACTGATGTACACCATGTCAAAAAGCCACTGACATTCAACTTGAGCCATGCGGTGGTCAGTGACGCTCACAGTGCATTTCATAGTCGTATGTCTGTAAATACATATTTTCTCAGTCTTGTTTTACAGTTTGAGGTGTCACAAAAGCAAAAAATATTAGCATCAAAGTTGCTTTTCTGCATGACATGTTTCTTTTCACAAAAAAATTAATGTCTCTGCCATTTGGTCAGAAACTGGTGTTTTTGGTGAAAGGAACCAATGTTCTACCGTTGATTACTAAAGAACGGAAAAATCTAGAAACAAAGTTTCAACTCTTTCCTTTGGTAGGTTTGGTGCTCACGTTGTCACAGAACAATATTCTGTGTGTCTTTAAAGATCAGACAAAAGCTCTAAAACAGCTGGAAAGACTATTAACTGCTTTGAAAACGTTTAGCAGTGAATAAGTGAGTAGAACAAATGTACCAAAAATAAACATTTTCTCATAATTATGTGGTAATAGCATTCAATATTAGAATATAATTATGCAATATTAAGAATAAAAGTGCATCTGTACAAGCTCCCCAATTTCCCTAAGACAGCGGGCAATACAATATGTACATACATGTAGATTACCCGAGATAAGTGATGGAAAAAAGTGATTGAAAAGCTTGAATTGATCCTCAAAGTGCTTGAAAGGTGTTATGAACTTTGAAATGTCTTTGACAGATGAATTTAGTCATTATTCTTATTTGATTAAGCCATTTACTTTTTACTGTTTTCTCCACCATGTTTTGTGTGGACAGATCTTGCCAGTGGTGGAGGCCCAGTTTTCATTCGACCAGGTGCCTCAGGCTTTTCAGAAATTGGAGCTCGGCCACGCCAGAGGCAAGACGGTCATCAGCGTGACTGAGGAGCAAGAAATGGATCAGAACGCGGCACAGGAAACGGCAATGCAAAACTAACAGAAGTGCCAAGAGAATGAATCTGTGCTGATTCTTCTCCTTACAAGGTAACTCTGACGACTCGCACCCATTGAGACGGGATAAAAAGTGGGACAAATCCTGTTGTTCATATTGAACCCGACAACCCTTTTTGAAAGTTTTATCACAAGGCTTTCCTACCACCGTGATATTACTCTGGTAACCAATAGTTGACCTGTGTACCTTTCAGGTTTTTCATTACAAACAGACTTAAGTAAATATCTTGTCTGCTATTTATACTGTAACACAAAAACATGCTCTATTAAGTTGTTTTTGACCACATTCGCAAACAGACGCTCCCAGATCTGTCTGAGACAAGCATTTATTCTAATATTACTGTTTTTTTGGTTTTGTTTTTTACCTATATTCCTGCAAATCTAGCGCCACCACTTTTTCTGCAAGATAATGAAAATTTAGCTCACGGACAGACAAGGTGTGATGCAACAATGACGGTCATGGCCTTACTTACTCAAGTATAACCCCATTATTTAATTAATGAAATCTCATTTAATTATATAACCCCTTAAAAGAATTGGGATACAAGATATTATATCAATATAATACAATATCATATAACCCAATTCTCTACTACTGGATTACACAAGGACTCAGCATAAAAAGGGCCATAATGGTGTGAATAATAATAAAAGAAAAATGTGGATCTATTTTCCAGGATCCCTGTAAAAGTGGCTTAAGCCTCCAATCTGCAACTCTTGACAGTCTACACTTGCGCAGAATCTGTCGGGCGCATATTTCTGTATGTCATGATCCTTTCACAAGCATAATACTTGACAGCAGCACACCTCAATAGTCACACAATTGTTGAGGCAACTTGAGGGAACTATATATGTACGGTGGGCTCTAAATTATTGTTCATTAAGTGCATGCTTATCATTGTCCTGTAAAAAGTTTGTTGTGTCATCATGTGGGTGTGAACAATTAAAGATGATGCAAGGTGATCTAAGGAAAGTAGACTTTTTTTTTTTATTACTGAATAAAAGGTAAAATAACAATTGGAATAAAATACATGAGATGTGTTAACACTGTTTAAGTTTATTACAAAACGGGTAAACTGATTCATTCATTGAAAAGGCAAAACAACCTTGAGCTGTAGTACTGGAAGCGTTTTCTTTCAGAGTTCAAACCTCACTGCTTGTATTATATAGTAGGCAGTAATACATTCTTAAAGAGGTCTTTCTACAACGACAAAATTTGAGCAAAAGTGCACATAGTCCTTGAACACTTGTCTTGCTGCGCTGAAGAGTCTTAAATAATTTCCACATC
Source organism: Phycodurus eques (assembly GCF_024500275.1). NCBI lineage: Eukaryota > Metazoa > Chordata > Actinopteri > Syngnathiformes > Syngnathidae > Phycodurus > Phycodurus eques. The sequence goes on from NC_084542.1 coordinate 11,829,007, forward strand.
CCACTTTTGGTGTGCTTTATTTGGATCCAGGGTGTTGAGAATCACTTGGTTTTTGTCATAATGAAGCCCGCCTGTAAAAGACAAAACACATACTGTATAACCACATCATCCTGAGCATTGAGAAAAGCCTCATGTGTACAGGAATCATTAATTGATCATATGTGACACATCTGTGCAGTACTCTGCAAAATCTGAGGGCACTAGGATGTTAAAATTACCCGAATCTCCAAATTCAGCATAACCTGTTCCGTGACTTCCAAGTGATTCCAATTTCTAATTCCTCATAGAGAATGAAGTCTTAATCTGTTCCAAACTCACAATGTTGCCATAAATCATAAAACCTTGAACTGTTTTAAGTCACATTTCAATATTTTAACCTATCATAAAAGTGTGAGGGAATGTTTAAAAACTTAATAATATGGAAAAAAAACCTGAAATAAAGTAAAACCATTATCTTCTTCAAAATGTGTTTTGTGGTTACATGTAAATTGGTTTTGCAGTTTATTTTGTGAATAAATGTACAACTATTTACTGGTGTACTCGCTTAAAATGACTGGTCTTTAAGGCAACAAAGGTAGTTACGACCAAGACTTGCAAAGTATAATCAGGTAAGAATAACTTGTATGATAACGTGTCAGTATTTTTTATTCCACAAGATGTCGCTGTGGACAGTGATGCACAAAATTTGAATAGAAGTGACAACTTTCACCCCAGCAAGGTTTGCACAAAAAGCATACATACTGAAATAATAATAATGTCTCAATTTCAAAGATTTTTACGAGCTGTAAAATTTTGGCCTGTTTAGTAACAGCTGGAGACACAGGTTAATTGTACCTTTGATTTGATTGCATTTGATTGATCTGCCTATCATTATACATTATATGTTGTTGACATAGGTAGATGACCAAATACATTATACAAGTACAGTGCTGTCTTCAAATACAAGTGAACCGACTTATGAGTTTTTGGAGATACGAGCCTTCATTCGGCCAATCTTTTGCTTTGACTTATGAACAAAATTGTACTCAATTTATTTATTGCCACTCCGAGTTCAAGTTTACTGTCAAACCAAACATAACACAAACACAATTATACTGTGCATATATAAAACATAGTCAAGGAACAAATTAAACTCTCATCCGAGGGCACCATGTTAGTGTTTTCAGACCAAACTAGAGATAATTTTCCGCCGCACACCTGATAATCTGACACCGCACACTGGTTGAAAATAAGTGAGCTAAGTCACATGAGAAATGGCTATTAACAAACCTTAGGATCAATAAACAGAATATTTTAGTAACGTTAATAAGCTTGCCAGCCAGACAAGTTTATTCCATTTAGTGTTCAAGCACATATCTACGGTACAGTTAAGTTTTTGTGAGTTTGAGCATTGTTTTCCCAGTAAGCCTAAAAGCTCACCTTTCACCTCCAAGACAAGATCAGAGGTAGGCATGTAGCGGATGAAGCCCTCAGGGGTGATGCTCCACACATGGTTGTCCACTTCTGCCATGAGGCCCATGCGGCTTCCCGCTATGGTCACACTGCCACTGGGACTCAGGCAGCACTCCTCCAGAAGCTGGAATACACAATGTCCAGTGAGATTTTGCAAGCTGAATCACAGTTTTTCCTTTCTTTGGTGGAATCGAAATAAATCCCCCTGGTACCTTGCAGTGGAGATGGCCGCTGCGGTAGACCCAGATCTGCTCAAGGCTGTCAGTCTCCTCGGCCTCTTGAATCCGCAGCAGTTTGACCTCTTCCAGATCGCCAGTCACTGACATCATAAGCCGCGTCTGTCTGTTCCTTAACCGGAAGTGCACGTGCCTCTGCGGGCACGCAATCCGCATAGGGGAATTATTTGAGGAAATACGTTGGTGTGTATACAAATAAAGCAAGAACAGCTTTGAGGAGGGTCCTTGCGTACCTGTAAAAGGGGACGGAGGGATCCAATTTTACTCCACTTGCTAAACTGACGCCAGTCGGGTACCTCGCCGGGTTTGATCAAAATCTGAGCACCCCGATAGTTAATGCCCTCATATAATATCCACCTGACAACACACAAAGTAAACAAAAGGTAGATATCAGCAAGCAGTCTGTTTTAATCGGATCAACTGTTGTTTTTTAACACATGGATTATTGACATTTGTGATGTGGACATTTTTTAAATTTAGATATGGTATATACAGTAAAAATTACATCCAGTATAATACTGCTGCTGATGTTAAAGTAATGTTTCAAACACGTAGAGTAGCTAGTTCATTTCTGTAACGTAGGATTTTTCTTTTTATATATAAAATCCCACTGTCAGAAACTGTAGAGGCTACCAAAATATTTGAATTGTACACCACTGATAGGCAGCATTCCGTCAGGGTACTAACTGCGGTGGTACGAAACCGGAAGGGAAGTGTCAAAAACGCACCCTGCCAAACTGAACCGAATCGGACCACTTTGGCTTAAACTCGTCTGCCTATAGCGTCGTGAGCAGGAGGAATGTGCCACCGCTGAAAGTTCTCTCACACACTGCGCTTTGTATTTCCTCAACTAGGCTCACACTGGTGGTCAAAATCTCACACATCAGCAGCAGATTTCCATCGTCATCATTGTCAGCCTGTGCTATCATGCTCAAAAAGACGCGCTGGCGCTGTTTTCCCTCTGCATAAATGACCTCAAACCGCTTCACTGACATTAACACAAAAATGTGACTTCTTTACTTTTTGTAGGACCAAAGTCACTTACATTATAGACATGTACAACACTCCACATTAGTCTGCTGTGAGGGATCAGGTGTTCTGTGAGAAATTGTTCAATTTCACTTAATTGGTCTGAAAATTATACATTGCAAATGTATCTTTAGAGCGTCTGCCTCACAGTTCTGAGGTCCGGGGTTCAATCCCCGGCCCCGCCTGTGTGAAGTTTGCATGTTCTCCCCGTGCCTGCGTGGGTTTTCTCCGGGCACTAAGGTTTCCTCCCACATCCCAAAAATATGCATGAATTGGAGACTCTAAATTGCCCGTAGGTGTGAATGTGAGTGCGAATGGTTGTTTGTTTGTATGTGCCCTGCGATTGGCTGGCAACCAGTTCTGGGTGTACCCCGCCTCCTGCCCGATGATAGCTGGGATAGGCTCCAGCACGCCCGCGACCCTGGTGAGGAGAAGCGGCTCAGAAAATGGACGGATGGATGGATGTATCTTTGTCCATCTATATCTGTGTTGACGAAGTATAGTGACAGGCAGAACAATTAAATGCTCTTCCACGAGATGGCAGAAGCTACAATTAACCTCTATATCTATTGCCATTCGTATTAACAATATATTAGCTTCGTGTTGAGCTAAACAGGCCCAGATTTCACAACACACCAAGTAAATTTGTAAGTAAATTGAAACGAGAGTGTTATTATTTCAGTATACTGTAATTATAGTACTTTTTGTGACAATTTTGTTTCGTGGTGTGTCATGAAATTTGTTGTAAAATATATGCCTTGGCTAATTAAAGGTTGGGAAACACTGGGAATTTTTAGGTTAAACAGCAGCTGCAGATCGCGATGATTCTTCAGTAGAGTATTGCAGAGTTCCCCAGCCTTTAATAAACACATATGGAGAAACAACCATTCACACTCACATCTATGGACAATTTAGAGTTCTCAATGAACATAATGTGCATGTTTTGTGGGAGGAGTAACAAGAACACATCAATCAATGGTATTGTAATGTAAAAAAAAAAAAACAACAGCAGCTACATTAGGGACTCTTGTGATGCAACGCTGAGGGTTATGAATAGCATGTGTGTGACAAAAATGGCTTTAAAAGTGTCCACACTGCAGTGAGCTGTCAGATTCACACCAGGCAGAGAACTTGTAGGTGGCTCGGCCGCAGCCTGGATTAGCCGCGCAGTGATGATGATGAATGTACTCACATGCCACCCTCCGCCAGCACTGACTGGACCCGAGCGCAGCCCTCAGCCAGCTGAAGGTTGACACATCCGTCCGTCAGCACCACCCTCTTTCCACGCAGACCGCAACGCTCGAAAAGAACGATGGAAGGCTGAGAAAACTCCTGCCAAGAGGGAGAGAATGATTATAAAAATAAAAAATAAAAAAAATGGGTGGAGCACTGTCGGCCATGCAAAGTCAAATGGAGATTTTTGGAATGTTACCATGGAAACAGACAACACTCAGACCTTTGTACCGACTCAGTGCTGTTTTGTCTGTCACATGGCTAACTTAAAAGCCTCGAAGCAGAACATTTGTTACACTTATTAGTGCCACATAGAATTTTTTTCTGTTTTAAAAAAAAAAAAAAAAAAAAGTTCTGTATTACTTTTCACTTATTGTCGCTGAGCTATCACCTTGTTTCCAAAATACAATGTTGTCTGATGACCTATTTACATTCAATTCGCATTAGATGTGTGCAAAAACAAATAATCATGATGTATCGTTTATGGTACATTAACAATATGCCATGTATGTGCAGTAGCAATTTTTATATTGTGTTAATATTATGACAAAAAATTATATTGGATTTTATTCATTTTAGTGGACAGTTAATATTCACAAAACTGAAACATTTTGGTATTTATATTACCTTGTGAATAGCTGACCTGATTAAGTGATGTATTTTTTAAACTTTGTTTTTAATGTTACACACTGATGTGCAATTTACGCTCTGACCCATGTCTTTAAACACACCACAAACCGGAAAGTACATTTTCCTCTGACCACTTCGAATTAATTATTGTACTGTAATCTGTTGTTGTATTTTTGGCATTCCATACCCGGTACATACGGTATGTTTAGCATGGATATTATCCATCCATTTCCGTTACCGCTTATCCTCACTAGGGTCGTGGGTGTGCTGGAGCCTATCCCAGCTAGCTTCGGGCGGACGGCGGGGTACACCCTGAACTGGTCGACAGCCAATCGCAGGGCACACAGAAACAAACAACCATTCGCACTCGTACATCGAGTGCGAATGGTTGAAAAGTTTACTCTTTTCTTTTTAAATATTTTTTTTATATTATTGTGCAATTGCTGCATTATAACAATATCATAAAAGAACTTAAAAAAGTATATGCTACAAACATTACATTGCAGCGTAAATATGTTGTAACTTTAGGCTTGGCCCTTAATCAGGCACATTTCTCAACAAATTAAAATATTCAGTAAATAAAGAATCAAATTTTTGAAAATGTAGAAATAAGGTAGGAATTAGTCTTCTGAAAAGTATTTTTTTATGTGGTTAATGAATTTGTGTAATATGAGTTACACTTTTTCAACTGAAATGATATTTTCTAGGATATACTAATTTATTGAACTGTACCTGTAATTTTGATACATATGTCAGTTGTTAATGCTAATGTAGGTAAATGCACAATGAGTCTTTGTGGTCCATCATGTAAAATTTGGAAGTCCAGCATATGTGAGGTAATCAACTTACAAAGCCGACAGTCTGTACTGAAAGAATGGCGGCGCTCGCGTTGACGCAACCCATCGCCCCCACGTCCTGGTAGTTCCCCTCCTCCAGTAGATACATCTTGCCTGTGAAGTCTTGGCCTTCGAACGCCAGCCAGCTAATGGACATTATTAACACAAAGCTCAAATTAACTCAACAAAGGCGCTAATTGAAGCGATGTAATGTTTATATTTTAAAATGCTCACCTTCCCACCAGGACCTTGCAGGAGGCCACAGAGAAGCCTTGCCCCAGGGTCGCCACACTGTCCTCCAAAGTGAGAACGGTGCCTTGAAAACTTGGCTCGGAGAAAAGCTGTACCTGAGTCATGAGTAAGCATGAATCATCCACTGAGAGCCCCTCTCAAGTTTCTCAGCTAGATAAATAAGTGTCACCTACCTTGAACTTGGCCACGTTCTCAAAATCGTCCTGAAATACAAGGACAGAGTTATGTCTCACTGCTTCGTATCATCGTCAATCATATAACTTTTCTTGTGATTTTCACTGCAAAACAATAGACTTTGAGACTCATCATCATGTGGTTTAGAGAGAGACCATAAAAAATAAAAAAAACACGATGATGATGAGTCATCAAGAGCATCAGACAAGTATTTTCCTCATTTAGTGGGCATTTCATTTGTTCTGGAGTTTTCTGCGTCACATGCTTCCACAGTGGATCAACATATTGTACAGAAGTATCAGTTCCCCGTGTCAAGTGAGGACACCAGTGTGACTTGTCACACACACTGAATATCAACGTCACTGAAACGGCCATCTATCAGGATTCTATTATCGCTTACAGTTTATAATAGCCAGCTATTTTCTATCGGGCTTGTCCTTGATGGGGTACACCCTAGACCGGTCGCCATTTAATCACAGGGCACATAAAGACAAACAACCATTCACACTCACATTCACCACGACGCACGAGTTAGAGTGCAGGTGTCAAACTCAAGACCTGGGGGCCAGATTCAGCCCCCAACAACATTTTATGTGGCTCAAACTTCATGTTTGTTGGTAAAAACTGTCTTTAAATTGCTCAGGGTCTTTTCATACTCTTAAAATATTTAAAGTGTTTTTTTTTTTTTTAGTTTATTCCAAATACACACTCACAGTCAGTACAAAGTCAAAGACAAACCTACATGAAAATAGCGTAGCTAAGAACAGCTAAAATTGAAAAGAAACAAAGTATCACATAATCTGCCACGGAGGGACGAACAATAAAATCTGTACCAAAATTGTATAATGTTGAGATATTTCAAACTTTTTACCTTACGAAACCCCTATTTGAAAATGTAATTGATTCTGATTACAAACTAATTATCCGTCATTTAGTTATGAATATGTAATCGTATGGTAAGGTGATAAACATTTACAGTGAAGCCGCACTGTTGGGTGGGAATAGGGAAGAGGCTTGTAACCTAATTGATACTCCCCCTAAAAAGTGTTTGCAATTGCCTCTGGATGCCACAAAATATTGGAAAACCACTACTTATGTCTAAAGTAAACACCTCAACGCACTTCAACATAAACCCTTGACACCAAGATGTCACCAGATGGCGCCAAAGCAATTCTGCTTTGATCTCAGCACAAAAACAGCGAATAGGTGAGTTTTTCAGCTAATAGAAGATACAAATAAATAATGCCAATCTGAGTATTTGCGAGGGTTCACTGTATATGGTTTCACAGTCATAATGGTCCCCTGAGCAAAACCATAACTTCAATGTGGTCAATTGCAGAGCACAAATATACAACAAAAACAACCATTGGACAATTTAGTCTTGCGTTAATCTAATATGCATGTTTTTGAGACGTGAAGCCTGAATAAGCACATAAAACCCACGGAATTCACCAGGGAAGGCCTGAGGTGAGATATGAACCAACAACCTTCGAATTGCGAGGGTTTGCTGCCCCACATCCAGTATAATATTCATATTAAGCAACATTAAAACAATTAAACAACACAATGATATAGCACAGTATATATGTAAGTATGTCTAAGGTTAATAGTAAGCTAATATATGTACAATTAGTGCGAATAGTGGTATTTAAACAAAACAATCATTCATTCATTTTCTACCACTAATCACGTTCAGGGTCACATCTTAACTGTCGAGAATTTAAATGTACGCGGCGAGCGAAGTCTTTAAATGCACCACAAACCCGGAAGTGGGTTTTCGCCACCGCTCCCCAAAACACGCGATATTGCTGAAGAGCAGCACCAAGTAAAGTTTAAACGACAATGTCTACAACGTCCGGAGACGGAGAGGAAAAGGGTAAGACAACGAACGGTTCTGAAAATAATATCATGTCCCCCTTTGTTTTAGCGCCACATTGCGTGTCCGTATGGAAGAGCATTTATTACGTACACATGCGCAACCTAATGGAGTCCAGCAAAATAGTTGTCAACAATATAATTATGCTCCGTTTTGATTGACAACGTCAGCTAGTTAGTAATTTTAACAATATGTTTAGTGTACTGTAAAACTACACTGCACAAGCACATTTTGTTAGCTGCCTTACCAGCACAACGGGCATTGCTGAGGCAATCCGGTCCCGTAGCGCCCCCCAGTCCTCCGGGCTTCCGTACAAGCCCTTTTCCAGGATGTAGCACTCTCCACAAAAGCCAGGCTCTTCAAACACCACCCAGCTAAGAAAGAAATTAACAACTGTCATTTTGTTCCTAGGTAGTGGAGAAATTATTTTCCACTTCATGTGAGGCCACTGGATTGGCAGTTGACTAAATTTCCTTGTTTGAAAACAATACATTTGGCCTCAACTGCTTCAAGGCAGGCATAATCCACAATCAATCCCATGCATTCAACCTCATTTTAGCAATCAAATATTTGACAAAGTGAGTTATGCCCGTCACTTGTCACCAACAAAGAAAACTCGACGACCCACATTTATATTTATTTGTTTATGTGTTTATTTTACTATTTATTCAGTGTTATGTATTTATGAGTTCTATAATAGTGACGTGACAGCGGTAGTATTAACAGGTAGATTAATTTGGGTGAGTCCCAAGTGAAGGTTGCATTTATTACAAGTCAAATGTTCTTTGTTAGAATCCAGGTAGTAGCCACCTCCCCATGTATTTTTCCTCTTGGCAAATGTTTGGAGTCTGTACTTTATGGACGCCTCATTTCATTTTGCTTTCAACACAAGCGAGGGCTTTGTTTGCTTTTATGAGGCTTCTGTGCTTGCTAGCATACAAGACTAGTCTCGCGCAGACACCACAAATAAGCGTGGTATGACAAAGGCGTGCCCTTGCGACCCAAAGACACACTATCACCGCGTCGAGGGTAAACGTTTGGTGTTGTAAGAGCCCTGCTCCGTGCAAGAGACCCTAATGTTCTACATTAGTTTCATGTTTGCCCTCACTGGGTAGACGGGAATCTCCGTTGCATGATCAGAATGCCTATTGCATATTTCTTTCTGATTTGTTCTGCAGTCTAGTCATAGCTTAAAAACTAGATTTTCCACTCCACAGCTATCACCATACTGGCATGCAGCTCTGTCTAGAGTACAGTTAAAAGACAGTTAATAAAATATCCCTTTCCATAGTAAATGGCAATATTTTTGGAATTGCTCATTACTGCGGGAAGAACAACGTCCACGACAGACTTGAATCATGGGCACGCATTAAACCCTGCACGTTTTGGTTAGTCACATGGCAAGAGGTTATCATGACAGCATCTTTACACAGACAGGAAGTTGAGGTGTGGCTGACTGAAAAGACATGGCTAACCAACTTGTATTGACATGTTGGCATGGGTGTGGCGCCCATGATGCTTCCCACACACCTGCACTGTCCTTGCAAATTACGACAGAAAAACAAGAATTTACTGGAGCTGTAAAGTCAGATAATTGCTAAGCTAAAACAAGCATGTGTCTTGGACAAAGTATTGAAAGAATGTATACAAGGAAGATAAAAATGTGTTTTTGTCCTGAATAAGGACTGACATAATAATTAATCTCTTAATTGATCATTAGAATTGGGAATATTGGTCGAGTGTGTGGAAATGACGACGATTACGGTAATCATCTCTTGAAGCAATTGAGATTTTTTTTTTTTTTTTTTTTAAAAAGCATAACGACTTTGGATTCCGTCTCGGCTATTTGGCTGACTAGGACAATGGCAACAAACCGAGCACAAAACATTCAGAGAGAGTGTAATCTCATTACATTTATATACTGCAAGAAGAAGAAAAATTTCTCTCATAGTTGATCAAGGAATTTTACTGAATTGCTCTTGTAGTCACAAAAGATTTAGAAAGTCTACTTACATGCCACTGATGACATCAACAGACTGCGTCTTCGTGCCGTAACCGGTGTCATCCATGTTGATGATGGGCATGATTAGGTCGATGTTGACCCCTCGGTCGCTGAAATCTTTGTTACTGAACATTTTGAGGTGCGGTGAGATGAAATCCTGTGGCAGATGTAAAAATATTTTTTTTATTTCTTAATTTTTTGTGATAGTCCTGGCAAATGTTGTCAATTAGCGATACCTTAACATTTATAGTTCTCATTCTCTGATCTGAATTAGTTATGGGATTGTTAACTTGTTTTTCCCCCTGCGGGTTTGTTGTCTTTTCATTTGTTAAAAAGAATCCAAGCAAACAAAAATACATCAACGCAAGTCAGAAGTTTGGATTTTTTTTCTCTCATTTGTCACAAAATGTAAACAGCAAAGAATATCAAGTGATAGTTGGATCAGATCAAGGTCGGATAGTTAGTCAGATAGGTTATAGTGCAATTTTAGCTAATCCTGAAAGCCAAGGGGGCCTGAATATACATTTTCTTTCTGGTACTCACAGCCAGGATGGGTCGCAGTGACAGTATCGGCCCTGAGCCTCCCCAGTCGCTACAGTCCAGGTATTCTCCTTCCTCCAGCATGTACTGCTGGCCTTCAAACCCTTCCTCGTTGTAGCCGACCCAGCTGAAAGTCAATTTTTGCAATGGATTTTTAATTGATAGATGTTTGTCTGAAGATGCAAACTGTGGTGACCAAAATATCACCTAAAGAGCAAAAACTCACAATCCTCCGATTATCTTCAAAGAACCGACAGACTTCAGCTTGCGAGTGTCAGCGTTTGTTTCATCTCCTTCGCCTTCACAAAAGCTGAAAACATCACTGTCGATTTCCAAATTGGAACCTTCCAGTCCAGGCTTCTCGAACACCAAAGCCTGGCAGAGCAACAAGGAAAATCATTTTGGGAGATGCAAAGTTGACACATTATACATGTAGGTTAATGACATTAGATGGTACTTTGTTTTGTTACCCAACTACGACAATATTTTGGTCCCTCAGTTTGTGGTCTTTTTGTTCAACTTTCCTCAGTCGTATGTTACTTGGCGCCATTATTGATTTGTTGGTTGAAACAAACTATTTTTAGTTTCTACAGTATATACTAATTATAGGCATTCTTTCCAAAATGATTTTGCAATTGAATAGCATGAGGATTTAATAAGGTCATCTCAAAGAGTGAACGCCTTTTAACCATGAACATACCCTTAATTCAGAATACAATGTCAAAACATGTCCTTGCATATATGATCTGTTATGAATTTCATCCAAGTATCCATTTGCTGAATCCTCTTTTAAAATGTTGCATAAAGGAAATGACTGCACAGTGAGCCAAGAGGAGTCTCAAGTAAGGCTCCTATCACTCAACTAAAATGTGCAAACAAAACAGTGTATTTGACCTGCCTTACCTTAACTTCATTTGGATTCTCCACTTTAAAACCACCCTGAAACAAACAGAACATTTACATTCACAATGTTTCGTGGATTCAGCTCATTAATACCTTGACAGTCTTTAAAGGGGTGTTCACACAATGTAGCCTGAAATTAGGAACTCACTTATGTTTGAAAGTTATAGCCATAGCACAATATACAATTTCTTGTCTATTACTACGCCAGTTCTTTGATGCTACTCGCAATGCAAAATGCTTACTTGGAAATGCTACAAACCATTTTAAGGGGTTTGAGAGATCCCACAAACGGCGACTGGAAGCCCCAGGCCTCAGGAACAGGGTACACTCCTGTTTCTAGAACAGCGAGCATTCCCTGGAACCCTGGATCACTGAACACCAGCCACCTGAGAGCAGGGAAAAAATACTTGTTGGCTCTTTGCTTGATCATTAAATCAAAAGATCCATTATTATCCATGAAGTGCAACTCGGAAGACAGAAACAGCAGAGCGAAAGCTGTGTAGTGCAGCTGTTATCTGGCATTCTGGTCCAGATGGACACAGATATTTATAATTATTTTGTTTGTTAAGAATTTCTTTTGGCAGAATAGCTTTAACAGGTTGTGGAAAATTACAACAATATGGAGTGTAACTAATAAATATACTTTATATTAGGGCTGAAACATTCATTGCATCAACAATACCGGAAAGTGATGACATGCATTTTTGGAATCATAAGGTACGTGTTACTACCGAATAAGAGTGACTCATTACTCAGCTTTCAAAATATCATATTCTTAAAAAGGTGGAACATTTACAATCAATTTCAAAATTCACTTAAGCGGAATGCTGGTTTCATCAAACTGACTGCCTTAAAACATAACCTCCCTCTTGATTAAAGTAAAACATTTAAATCAATTTTGTAATTCTTAAAAAAAAAAAAAAAAAAAAAAAAAAAAGACAGCCCATGGAAGAGTAACGTATCTGATGTTCTGGTCATATTAGAATTGTTCGTTACAAACCCTCAGGATAAAATTAATATATTGCATATTGACTACTAAAATTTAAATATTGAAATAAATTGTGGTTGCATCGTTTTCAGAAATCATTCAGCGCTACTTCATATAATCTTTTGGGAGCATCCCTGTCGGCACCAACATTGTTGTTTGCCATCCAACTATTTCCCAGACTACTACTTTTCTCCAGGCTTTGATGTTTTTTTTTTTTGTTTGGATACAAATTTGGATTTTGATTTTTTTTCAAGCACCATTTGTTCCTCTCATTTGGGAAAACAAAAATAGAAAAAAATCAGAAATGATTACATTTCTATCAGTTGCTAAATCTAATCTACAAAAAAAAAAAAAAAAAAAAACTGTCATTAACTTCTTTCGGGTGTTGGTCACAAAATGTGCCATGTGCCTGACTCACTCACGTGGTTAAACATTCTATCCTTTCCCTGCCACACCTTTTGTGTGTAACTCTCATTCCACCTCCTCGCCTTCCATCAAGTAACTAACGCTCCTCAACCACCGCCGTGAGCACACGCTTCCTGTCTTCTAACAGGCATCAGCACGACAGACATTCTTGCACATGCACCAGTGAGCGTTAAGCGACGACAAAGAATGAGGAAGCCAGTGACGACTAGGATCCTTTTGTCTCACACTGCGAGCGTCCAGTTGATCGCAGCGTAAAAGTCTTCCAACACCTACTCTATTCAAAGCAACAACAAAAAAACATCTTAAGTCTAAGAATAAATTGTGCCTTGGAAAAGACACATTTTATTTACTTTGTTGATTTGTTTACTGTTACAATCTCAATGCGAGAACTATGCGAGTTTATTTGGTTGTTGGAAGCCTGGTCAATACAAACTCACTGCACCAGGGGCTCAACTACTGATCTAACTACTTGGATCTGAACTGCTTACACCCCGGAGTGAACTTGGATGGAAGCGGTGCTCATTGGGATGCCAAATGAGCCAGTCTCTATGGTGTCATCATGGTAAGGTGTCACTCTACCGTGGCCTTCTGGTTCTGTGAACAGATCAATATGAGGGGTGCTGTAATCCTGCAGAGAAAGATGGAACAAAACAGCAATTATCAGCGGTGGCCCATGTTCCGTATCTTAAATGATGCCTGGGAACTACAACCCCAATTCCAATAAAGTTGGGATGTTGTGTTAAACATAAATAAAAACAGAATACAATGATTTGCAAATCGTGTTCAACCTATAATTCATTGAATACACTACAAAGATAATATATTTAATAATTAATGCATGTTTTTTGGGATGTGGGAAGAAACCGGAGTGCCCGGAGAAAACCCACGCAGGCACGGGGAGAACATGCAAACTCCACACAGGCGGGGCCGGGGATTGAACCCGGGTCCTCAGAACTGTGAGGCTGACGCTCTAACCAGTCGGCCACCGTGCCGCTCATTGGAGTGTATTCAATTAAATATAGGTTGAACATGATTTGCAAATCATTGTATTCTGTTTTTATTTGTGTTTAACACAACGTCCCAACTTCTTTGGAATTGGGGTTGTAGAACTAAGTGACGGAGTCTGTTTTTATTTTAAGCTTTCCAGGAACCCGCAGTGAATACAAATGTGACAAAATTTTCTATTAGTAATAAGGATGGGAGATGGGTGTGGTCATGACAACATATCAAAAAGGTCAGAAGAGGTGGAATCATTTAAGCAGCACACTCACACAGACGGCAAGTCGAATAGAGCCAATCAGCATTGGCGAGGGGTTGTTTGGCTCGGGCTCTGCCCACTCGTTTGCCAATTCGAGGCCCCCCTCCTCCAAGGCGATACAGCGTCCCTGAAAATCCGGCTTCTCGTAGAGGATCCAGCTGTAGGGGGAAAAAGCGCCCTCTCAAATCAGTGGAGAAACGCATGATTGTGTAGTTTGAATTTTGAGGATAAAACACTTTAGTCATTTTCCAATGCAAACCGCTAGACTGGCTGTTTTATAACAACTTTTTGTTTTTACTGGGTTGACTGGGATCTTGGCCACTTTCTTTATTGGTTGCCTCAGCAAATTACTGCAGCTTGCCAGACATGCTGTTTACCACGGTTTGTCTTTATTCTAATTTCTACTCTTAAGCTGGAACAAGGCATGTGTTAAGGACATGACAGAGTAGAAGCAAACGTATTGCGGTCAAAAAAATACCACAACAATTCCAAAAGAAAATCAGAAACTTCAGACTTTAATTGGGAGCTTGTACGATTAAATATTAGATGTAGAATAAATGCAGTCTGCATATTTTGACATTGACTGATCCCAGAACCTTCTTCAATCACTGACCTACTACTTATCTCAGCATCTCATTCCTTCAGGCAACACTGGCCTCCTAAAAGCATCCAACACGAATATTTGGGGCGGCACAGTTTATATTTGGTTTGATTCGACATGCCAAAAGAATCTAAGATGACTACAATTTACCATCCTCGTATGACCTTCACAGATATGATACTTGAGAACTGCAGGTGAGTCGCATCCTCCACATCGCTGTAGATCTCATAGACTTGCCCGCTGAACTGAGGTTCCTGAAACAATACGATCTGTGGAAAGACATGAGAGGTCAGGTAAAATTCACTGCAGTAAATTGCAGTTCACGCTAGTAGGAGAATATGTACAGCTTTTGTTTATCAAACTGAAGTCTAGTCGTATGCGCATGGTTACAAAACCAAGGGTACAATGCATGTAAGGCACAACCAAAGTATAATATTTTGAGTTCATATGCCAACACTTTGCTAAATACATTATACTGATTCTGTGTTCCGGAGTACTGGGAAGTCAGAAATGTCTGACCTCAAACTCTGAAACTCCACTCAGCCTTGAATACCTTCTTGCTAAATTTTGGAATACAGATGTACCTCCTTTCTGCAGAGATGCAGAGCTCTCACACTGACGGCATCCATAAAGACTTGATAAATTCTGGATTATGTCCGTTGTCACCATTTAGCAAAACCAATTCTGCAAGGAAAATTATCTGTAGATCACATCTTTTTCGGTGATATGAATTTTCAAAAGGCAAAATAAGTGTAGGTTTGGTGTCAAAAACATTTTACAGTCGACTTGTCTCTTCACAAACAAAGCAAACAAATCTTATCACAGTCATCATCCATGTTTGATTTGAGTATTTTGAGCTTGGACCTCATATGCAAAGTAGCGACATTTCCAACTTCCCAGCAGTTTCAAATGCAGCACGAAAGCTCATTCTGTTCTAATGCCACAGCCTGCACAAGTTAGCAATGACTAAATTAAGTAACAAAAACCCACAGAGTTCAGACTTCCACACCAACTTCACCAAACCTAGAATTTGTCATTTGCTAGGTTGATATATCAACAAGTGTACCGGGAAAGCTGCAAAAAAAAAAAAGTAAAAATCCTCACCAATGAAAACATAACCTTTCTGGCAGACATAAATAAATATGTGGCCAAAATAGTTTCACTTAATTTGTAATCAAGTATCTCATGTTCATCAGTGCACTGGCAGACCTGATTTTCATGACAGTAATCACATCCAGCTTTGCAGCAAAATGTTCTTTTGAATGTATTTATACCCCCTAGTACAACATATCAAAAGCAGATGTTTTCACTTCACAGCAAGTCAGTCTTTCCAGAGTTCCCTCCAATCTCAGTACAGTTGCATGTGGACAGCGTTGCAAGTACTGTACCTTTCCAGGTCTCTTATGAAATCCCTTTGCAGTCCTCGCCTAGGAGGCAAAAGCACAAAGGTATTAACATGACACAGTGTGTGGAGAATGACAAATATCTGCGAGAGAGGCCGGTCTGCATTTCTTTGTGCCACATTGATTGTCCTAACCTTTTCATTCTACTGCCCGGGACACGTGGGTTTACTTTAGTTTGTTTATGGATTAGTTTCAGTTGACTCAGTTTAGGTGACTTCTGTGAAACTGAATTACAACGTATAATCATAAAAGTCAGTGTTGACGAGGTGAATAAGTGGTTAAAGTATAGCAATCTGAAGGGGAAATTCTACGCTTGTGCTTGGTGAAAGCAATATGTTGACAAGGCCTTTATGACATTTAACGGGGTTGTTCACATTATCACACAGATCTTGAAATGCTAATTATTGTGAGCTGTAGGCAACTGCACAGTGTCTTCTTTGTCAATACCCAAAAGGCATCCCCCTGGACAAAAGATCCGCTGTTTGTGTAAATAGAGAAGCTTACGTTGCAACTAATGATGACTCTTGACACAAGAACTAAATGATGAAATGGTGTAACTTGGCATTGTACAAATTGTAATTGCCTTAATGCTCATCTTACAGTGTCACGTGAAACAAAACAAATGCATGTACCCAGATTTCCTCTAAAATGTCAATGATTTAGTGCTTCACAAAAAAGATGGCGTGTGTGGCATACTTACATGATTAGTATGCATCCTCTGAGTCAGAGGCTGATTAAACTCTGAATGTGCTGGGCAAATTTGAAGTGAATTTCCATTTCCAAAAGATGAAGGCACAGTATTAGGGAGGTTCAAACTTGGTTTTACAATCAGATCGGCTTCAGGAACAGAAGTTGGAGTTGACATTTTTGCAGTAACCTAATGAATAAACAACAGTCACTATTCCAAACATTTTGTTGTCTATAATGAACCTTCAAATGTTTTATGTGGAGAACGCCATTAATTCTTCACATTAATTTAAAATAGCATCGAAAAACGAACCTCCGCTTTCATTTCCGGCTGTCCCTGCGTGTTCTGCCCGATTTTTGCCGGTTCCCGAGGGAGGTACTTCTCTAAATAGTCAGGCAGCTTGATGTCATTAAAGGAGGGAAATGGAGGCCCTGAGTCACTGACCACAGCCTCTGTAGGCTGGATTTGGTCTCTCCATTGCGTGGTAAAATTTTCAGCAAATGAACTGGTGGCAGTCGGAATAGGCGAGGTTGGCTCTGATGAACTGACTTGGGGCGATATATCCTTAGAGTTGGTAATTTCTGTCAGTGCCTGAACCCCATTTCTTCCCCCCCTGGCGCTGGGGGTGGTGAGACTGCTAAGTACGCAGCTTCCCTCTAAGCGAGACTTCACAATAATATGATCATCTTTCTCCTCCTTGCTGCCCTCCTCATCTTTCTTAGGGGTCTTGTCTTTTAGATGAGACGAACAATCCAGACTACTGATCAAAAGACACCTATTCACTATACTTACCCTAGTAGGCTTAGCACCACTTTTGGTTTCTGGGTTTTGAAGTTTAGCTAATAAGCTTGGGCTTGTGTCAAAGGACCGATTTTTCTTCCTCAGGCCAAATTTAAACTCCTCTGGGTCGAACGTCTTCTCAAAGTGGTCTTCCTTGATGGCTGGCATTGCAAATAGGGGCTGAGGTGGCCGGAGTGGGTTGTGTTTACGAGGTGGTAGGGAAAAGGGAGCACAAAGCTTCTGGATCTTCTCAATAAAATTTTCATCATCTAGATCGTCATTGTCCAGAAGATTGCTCTCACTGACAGAAGCACTCAGCTTGGGCCCAGGGAGTTTAAGTCTCTGTTTCGGAAAGTCCACATCAAGCCAACTTGATGGAGCATCCTGTTGAAATGAAGAATCATCTCTGCTTAGTCCTCGTGGAGAATGCAGCCTCTTAGGGGATGAGTGCTGGACTGAGTCTGAGTTCATCTTTTTAGCCTTTGGGGAAGTTGATTCTTTAGTGGTCGGACTCTGCTTGTTACTGACTGGTTCATTTTTAACTGTGTCCAATTGTGAAGGAAGCTCACTGTTAACACTGGGGGGAAGCTCAATAATCCTTGACGAATCAATCCCTTTCTTGTCTGTCTTCTCTTTAACAATAACTGTGGTGGTAGAAAGGGTGCTGCAAGAAGAGCTCTGTGGTTTTTTGTCTGAGCCCTTTAATGAAGTCAGATCACTTGTGCTCACTGTATTATTTAGTTCCTCAAACTGCAGGTGACTTGGTTTTGTTATAGGGTCTTTAACATCCGCTGTCTCTAAGTTTGCTTTTGAGCTTTGAGTCTCATTGTCCTGACTTTTCTCCTCATTGTTTTGAACATAAATACGAGGAGACTCTTTAACTGTTACCATATTGTCTGTCCGCGCACTTATCAGCACAGGGGGGTCATGAGAGACTCGTGCAGTCTCTTGCTCAGGCTTTGCACTGACAAATTCAGCACCACTGCCTTCATGTTTGTTTGAGGGCTTACCAAGAGACCCCTCAAGTTTTTCCACGGGTGCTAAATCAGGTTGTGGTTCTGTTATAGTCAATGGTAGCTTATGTTCTATTTTGACCTCATCTAAAGATTCGGTTGGCATCTCAGACACACGTGTCGCTGTTTCTTCCTTGGAAAACTCTTGAACATTCCTTTTTCCAGTCTCCTGAGGGACAACAGTAACCTTAGCCATCGCTGGATTTGTAGCAATTGTTTGATTGACAGTTAGTGTTGAAGTAGGGAGGTTTGAGATTTCTTGAGTATTATCTAACTCTGCTTTATTAGCATCTTCAAAAGGCCTTGTTTCCTCTTTTCTCTTGGTCTGATTTTTCTGATTATCCATTGCAGCACTTTGCGCTATCCCTGAATTTTCTTGTTTACTCTGCAAAATTGTGTTTTTCATTTGAGTTTGTGTTGTGTCTGAATGGATACACCTTTCTGGGGTTTGTTTGTCTTTTTCCTCAGTCAGGTTGTTATTGTTACCCTGTGGGCTTTCTAATTTAGCACCATCTTTAGTCTCACTCCGACTTGTTGGCTTTGGGCCCATGTTTCGGTGTGGCTGTGCATATTCGGTGTCTTTTTTACCAGGCCAGGTTGATTGTGGTCTTTTTGTTGGTAAACGCTGCATTGGTGCTTCCATGTCTAATTTTGGACATTTAGCAGGTGGGTCCTGCATCACTGGGGGAGGCTGCTCAATATGCTGTGCAACTGACTGTGAGAGGGAAAACGATTTGTCCTCGGCAGAATTTTTGATCTCCAGTTTGGGTGACAGAAATCCTCTCTCTGCCTTTTCCTCCTTTTGGGCTGAACTAACGCAAACCTTGTCAATAGGTTTCTTTGTTCTCCTGTTAGAAGCAGCAGTATCAGGTTCATCTTTGTTGACGGATATTGGTTCAGGTAATGCCTCCACTCTGTTGATGAGTTTATCAATGTCTTGACGTCTCCTCATCATAAACTGTGTATCGGAAATGTCAGATTCTTTTATAAATGTACGTTTATTGGATAAAATTTTGTCTACTTCATCAGGTGGTAGAAAAACTGCATCATCAACCTGTGTCTTTACAGAAGTGGCCTCTGGCTTACTTGAAATTGGGTCGCGTTCCCGATTTTCGCTAACTGGACTGATTGCCTCCTTGCTTTTTCTTCGCTTAGAGCGAAACCCTGATCTGCTAGGGGCTTTGGACCGTGGACTTATATTATTGGTCACCTCTGCGTTATCACCTGTACCTTTCGTTGTAACACTTGATTCTACACTGTTAGATTTCATACCCTGATCTGCTGCCTTTGAGGTCTGTGTCCCATGTTGTTCTAGAGGTGTTGAACCTTTCAACTCCACAGCAGTCGTATCCTGTCCATCTGGTTTTAGTTTTATCCCTGTCATTGCTTTAGTATCCAGTTTACCTTGACTGTCGGGTTTTGATGACTTTGATGCAGTGGTTGCCACAGATCTGGTGGATTTTGTTGTAATTCCTGTCTTGGGTGACATTTGAGGCAGCATTGATCTAGGAAATTTCTTTGAATCCACTGTAAAGTTCCTTGCTCTCTCTTTAACTGTCACTGTCATCTCATTTTGGAGCTGTGCAGGGCTGGAACCCACAGTGGCATATCGCTCAGCTGATTTTGACCTCTGTGTGGATGACAAAAATTCAGCTTCGAACTTCCCAGTAGTATTCCTAGTAGGAGAGACATCAACGCTCCTAGGATTTTGGAAGGTTCTTTTGAGGCCCGCCACACCTCCCTGGCGCTCAAATAAGTTGATCTTATCTGCAATTCGGCCAACGACTGGCTTCTCCTCTGGTTTCTTTAGGTCTTGCTGCCTGCGTATGATAATAAAATTCACATTTTAACAGAAAACATGCACATTTCAGAGTTTAGAAACATTTAAAATTGAAATTTTGACAAAAATATATGCAATGTTTTGACAGTGACTTTGCGTGTCGAAAGCATTTGTTCTTCGTGTACAGCACTTGGTTTCAGCTGTGGGTTTTTTTTCCAAGTGCTCTACAAATAAAGTTGAGTAGAGTTGAGTGCTTTTCAACACAATGTTATGTTAGAAAACTGAGTAGGTTAAATTGTTTCCACACCCATAGTATACCGTATAACATATATTCCCTGTAAAGAATATTTAAATCACGGTCAAGCTTTTTTTTTATTATGTAAATGTAATGAGTCATTGTTTAGTTTTACATTTTTGACCAGTTGAATTAAAAACTTACCTTGCATCAGTTTGTGTTTTGGGCTCTTCCTTGGCTTCATTTTTGTCTTGGTCCGGTGCCAACGTAAATTCCAGGTCCACTTCTGCTATACTTTTTTCAGCGTTTAAAGGCACATTTTTTTGAAAAAGTTTCACTTCACTCCGAGAAACCTTAATACTTCTCCGTTTGGACTCTGGGGTCTCTGTCTTCCTCTCCACTTTGTAAAAACTGTTTTCGGACTCCATGCCTGCACTGCCATCAACGACGCATGTAAAACGGGTTTCAGTGACTGCTCTTGAGCCCAGGAATTCGTCTGAATACTTGGGACAGGAAGACTCATTTTCTCCACCTCCAGGTGAGGCCAGTGAGGTGAGGCTGTGCTTGGAGGAGGAGTCTGAATGCTGCTCTTCACCATGACTCAGTGGACTTTCACCCTGTGGGCTGGTCGTTGAGCTGTCAGATGAAGGGAATCCTTCTCGACCAGATTGGACATTGGGAAGTATTTTTCCCTGAGAGCTGCATGCTCCGTCTCCCTGAGAGTTCTTCCTTGCTTTCTTCTTAGCAGAGTTTTTACGGCCCATGTTGCCAGCCTCTGTTTGTGCTTTGTCTAGTTCAAGCTCCAACTGCCAGTCTTTGTGTAATTTCTGTGACACTCCCTCCTGTGGTACAACCACAGGGTTCAAATTTTCACTTGTGTTTTTGTCTGCTCTTGAACTTGAGCTCTGTGACAACTCTAAACTGGGCGACTTTGGTGATTTCAACTTTGATAAGACTGGTAGTTTTTTCTCAATCGTGGTGCGGATCACTTCCTGTCCTGTCAATGTGTCTTTCCCACAGTGAGTCACACTGGTCTCCTCCAGGTACACACGGAGCCTCCTTCCTGCCTGGGCCTGTGCTGGTTTCTGTGCCAAAGGCTGGGTGTTATCCCAGTCAGAGTTCCATACCACACCCTGCTCAGAGGAGGAGGCGGCGGAGAGATCCGTCAGATGACTGTCAGAATTCCCGCTCACCGAAGTACAATGACTGCCCTCCTCGGCCTGCCCTATTCGCTTCTTTTTGCTGAGTAAAAACTCCTCCTCTTTGGGAGGAGTATCTCTGTTGCTTACAACAGAGCCTTCTCTGTGGGCAGACTGTGCGGTGTCCACTTCTTCAAACCGGAAAATGTCTCTTGAGGGACCCAGTGGATTGGGATCGGAGCTTTGTTCCTTCTCCTCCTGCTTGGGTTTCCTTGTCTCGGCTTGTGTAGATTCCACACAATGCTTTCCCTCCGAGTTGACTGCCTGATCGCAGGTGGGGGATGAATTTTCACTGGGACTTTTGGGACTCCTTCCCCTCCATGGAGAGAGCCAGCTCCCGATTCGGCCCAAGACCCCAGGACTCTGCTGTTCCTCTGAGTTCTCAGACTATGGCAAAGAAGACAAATGACTCACTTAAATAGCATTGGAACACAATATTGTAAAAAAATGAAATAAAATAGAAAAACATGCACTTTTTTGACTTATTTGGAAAGAGCATGTAGCGCATACAGTATCAGATGCATTGTCTATGCAAAATTGAAAGAGATGCAAGTTTAGGAGATTTTATTTTTTCTGTCCAGAGACCATTTTTTTTAGTATGGCCATGCATCTCTCGGCATAGAAAGTGCATGCAGGAGAGCATATAACCTGTAAGCTTACCGTTGTAAATACCATATCATTCAGACTCTTTATGTAGGTTGTGAACATTTTGGTTTAGAAAATACACTCCTACAGACCATAAAACAAAGACATAACAATAGAAGTGATAAAAGAGCAGAAAATAATCCCAAACAGGATATTTAGCCAGAGCAAAGTGACAGGTCAATCCATAACTTTGTATCCAAGAGCAACTCACCCTTTATTAAACTTCAGTTGTAAACTTTTCCTTCCTCAAGCAACAGATTAGCTGCTGCCAGCGTGTGGAGGCCATGTTTTGTACACTGATGCATAACTGACCGATGAACGTGTCGCATTTTAGTCCATCTGCGAAAGACCCATCCACAACTGTACAAGAACGCCAGAGTGTGGCATGTGAGAAATGCACTGCTGCTGGAAGTTCTGCCCCCTTCCAGCTCATGCAGTTGTGTGGCTACGTGATGCCTTCAATGCGCCTTGTCCCAACGGCTTCCGCAAATCAAACCAGTCAGGTAGCAAACATCATTTTTTATACCCAATCAGCTAGTGAATCACAGTCTCGGCTTATCATTAAGAGTCTAGCGAGGTATGTTTATGTTGAGGAGACAACCACTCTCACTCACACAGAAGTTATCAAGGTACATCAAGATCCTACTTTTGAGGTTGATGCTTGTTTTGTTGTTGTTGTTTGTTTAAGGTACATCTTTTAAAAGATTAATCAATGCTGTATTTTCAATGAAAACTGAATTTTATTTAAACCCATTTGGCCTTGGACATTATTATTGTCATTTATTCAGTTGGTGTGAAGTGAGCCCCGTGGTGTGGTTGTATGACGAACATTTCTGTAATGCCGACTGCAGGGGGGCGAGGGGGGGAGTATTACAACTGTAAATATTGTGACTGAAATGTTCACGTGCTGTATTGTTTATACAAACACAATAATATACATTTGTAACAAAGCCCCCACCCCCCCACCCAGAAATGTTCCTGTGGTGCCACAGGAACATTTCTTCTTCTGTTACTTGTTGGACTATGTTTATAAAAACAATAAATTCCGATTTTTCTTCCGAGCATTTGAAGGCTGCAAGAGGCAGAAGTATTTTTTTTTCTTTTACTTTTTCCAATGGAGGAAATGACGCGGCGGGCTGCAGTTTTCCCCTAATGTTGCTCGCTCTTGTTTCATTTAGCGGTTTGACTAGCGGTTTGACTCCGTCTTTTGGACCAGCACATTTTTAACCCCTTCACCGCCGACCACATCTGCTAATGAAACAAACAAAAGCGATTACGGCTTGGGTGTCGGTTTAATGCAATGCAAGTTTTTATTATGATTTTTTTTTTAACGAGTCTGACAGCCTGAAGAGGTTCTGTTAATTATTATTGCACGCCGAGTCGCGTTTACAGTTGAAACATTTGCACAGCTCAGCTTTGGCGACACTGTAAAACAACCGCGATAAGATGGGTTATTCAAGTTGTAAAAAAAAAAAAAGTTGTTACTTAAACGGGGAAGGCGTACGTGCAAAAACAAATATTTCTTGCGCAACCTCCAAAGTCCAACCTCGCCAAGTTGATTCCCTTCCAAACTTACCATGATCACAGTGGTCTCCAGCGAATGCCCCTCATGGGCTAAATAAACTCTTGCGTCTCCCTGGTTCCCTCAGTGCTCGATGAATATTTAAGCGGCGTCAAGCTCTGGCTGACCGTCACTCGTCGATCTATCATGTGGAGCGTGTATATATATATATATATATTCTTTTTTTTTTTTTTTTTTTTTTTTTAAGAGGGGTGTTACTTGATTTCCGCGGTAATGAGGGAGCGCAGCTGCCGATGGAATCTGGCCGGCCCAGCTCTCGCACCCTCGGGGCGTCTGATCATGGAGCACACACAAACACGCACACACAAAGTTTGTTGTGCCACTATGAAAGGACGTAACTAGTTTTCTTCTTTATTTTTTTTATTTATTTACTTATTTATTTTTAACTTCATGTCATATGTTCTTCCTGGAAAAAAAATAATAAAGACGAGATACCAAACGTCGTCTTCACAGCATTAAAAAAATACAAATAAAAAAGAAATGTCTCCCCCTGCAGGAGTGATGGTTGAGGCTGGCTCTACTACAAAACAAACAAACAAACAAACGAACAAAAACGTTAGGGTGGAATTTCAGGATGAACGTCAAATGCACTACAACTTTTACAGGACAGGTGAAATTATTTTGACCTTTTCTAAACGTTTGCACATGTCCCACTGTTCAGTGTTTCAGTAGTTTTTGCACAACTTGCTGGTCTCGAACAAGGACGGTTGTGTAAAAAGTACTGAAACACTGAACAGTCAGACATGTGCATTCAAAAGTTTAGAGAAGGTCAAATTAAGTTGACCTTTAAAGGTTGTATTGCGTTTTCGGGATATACTGAAGTTTCACCTGAAATGGAGTGATACCGATATTTGCAAACTTGTTCCTTTTGAGGGGGGTTTCTAATATTTTGCCCCACTCATATAGCTAATGGAGGTCAACAAAATGCAAATTGTCCCGAAATGGAAAACGGATGGATGATAGTGCCCAGTGATCGATTGCTGACCAGTCCGAGGCGTAGCCCGCCTCTCTCCTAAAGTCAGCCGGGATAGGCTCCAGCTCACCTGCGACTCTAATGAGGACAAAGCGCTATATAGAAAATTGATGGACTGGCAAATGAAAAAAAAAAAGCAAAGCAAAAACTATTTGGCAAAATTCCAATAACATATTCAAAACAAATGTACATTTTATAACCAAATTGACAGCGCAGCGCTTTGCAAATGTTCAATATTTGCGCCACCTTGACACACTTTTTCCCCTTTTTCCCTTTTTCACAACCATGTGCGAATCAGTTTTCCAGTTGTTGAATTTCCTTTCAAAAATCACCCCGCACATTCTTGTTATAGACTGTGTTTGAGCATGTTCTAACACCCAAAATAACTTTTTGTTGCCAGTGAATCACTCCTCACATTGCGGGGTGGAACTAAAACAAACTAACGCTCAACTGAAACTTAACAAGCGATAATTGGCAATGTTATTAATCAGACTACCAAACCCCCTCTCAGTGGGGTGCATTGTAGCTACACTTAATGAGGACAAGCGATCGATGGACCTCAGGAGTAACTTTAAGTAACAAAAGTGAATCTTTAAAAAAAAAACGTAATCCAAATAATAAAGAATATTAGGGTCCATCCTTATAGATCAACAATGAGGAACCTTATACGGCCCACGGGCTGCGAGTTTCCCACCCCTGCTTTAAACGCATGCATGGCCTGATTCTCATGTTTGTCTCTCATGGCTTATTCATATCCACCCGACACCTGACTCATTGTACGCCAAATTAAACATTAAAATGCTTCTCTCTTGCACTAAAGTTTATTTTTTATTTTTTATTTTTTTTTATAAATGTTCCCCTTACAAAATACTTAAATCAGGACCTAGAGGTAATGGTACACCCAGTTTGTATTTGTTACGCATCACTGCATAATGGTTTTGACCAACTTGTCGAGAGCAGGGGGAGACAATGGGAAACAATTTTTTTTTTTAACGTTGCAGCTAAGTTTGGGAGTTCAGAGTTCATTAATCGATTTGTTTCGAGTCCTGTAAATTTTGCTGACTCGATAATTTAGCAGGCGCTCAGCAAAAGAAGAAATTCAAGCATACTGATCTTTATCTCTAGGATTAATGCAATACATAAACGTATGTATTTATGTACTGAACCTTTCTGGGATTGATTCTTCTGCAGAGGAGTTTCTTTCTCTTTCTTTTTGCAAACCTTCCTTTGAGACATCCATCTAATAAAAGCCTTGTCACACTCTTGCTACTCCACCGCGTGCTGCTGTGTTGAGTCACTCATCCTTTTGTGCTCTATTTGAGCTCTGAGCAGAATTCAGACGTCCGCCAAGGCCAAACAATCAGAGTTTCAATCCACTATCTTTCTGTGAACGTACTTTCACAATACTTCCCTGTGCATTTAGTGTTCTTTTGGTGATAACAGTGTTGCATTTGAGCCAAATATACCTTTTGGAAATATGGACAAAAAGTTCCATTTTGGTTTCATCAAACCATAACACGTTTTCCGACGTGTTTGTGAAATTTTTCTTACAGTCAAAGGTTCTGAAGATTGAAGTAGTGACTACATCCAAGACAATAAAATTGCCATTTGTTTGCCATTAACTTCAGCTACATGATTTCGCAACAATTTTGGAGAAAATGATACAAAATGCTTAGCACACAGTATTTGGTTCAAAGTCACGTTGTAACACATTCCACAAATATGGCCGGCACAGCACATTTTGATGGCAACGTTGTACAGTACGACCTCAAAATCCGAGCACATACAACCATAATTCAGGAACATTTCTTGGGGAAATATATGTAATTTTATTGTACAACGTACTTACATAGAGGAATAAAATAACAAAACACTGACGACTTCACAGAACAGGTGTGTTGAGTAAATGACACACAGGTGCACTCTATTTACTAATTAGGTGACTTCTGAAGGCAAAAAAAATCTGCAAAAAATTGGAGGAAGTGGAACCGCCATCTTTTCAGACGTCACTCGAGATGTCGGCAAATCTCGCGAGACCTCAAGTTACCGCGCTAGAGCTTAGGTTAGCCAGGACCAAAGGATTAAGTCGTATTATGTCTTTTTGTAGTTATTATTTTAATGTACAGGGCATCCTCAAATTGCAACATAGTTTCGTTCCTATGGTGATGTCATAACCTGATTTGTTGTTGTTGTTTTTTTTAACTTATGTACTGTATGCAGAAATAATGATAATCATCATGAGCATTTAACTGTTCTGCCTATCACTGTACATCACTAGCATAGATCGATGAGCAAAGACATTATTTGTAGTAAATAAAGCATAATTTCTGCACTAATTAAGTGAAATTGGATAATTTCGCGCAGCGCACGAGGCGATCTCGCACGGCACGCTAATGTGCCGCCACACAGTGGTTGGGAATCACTGCTTGAAGGTAACACTGTATTTGGCATTAGCCTTAAAACGGGAAAGGTGAGACATGGTCCCCTGAAATTCTCACGTTCTCTAATTGTTTCCAGTGCATTACCCAGTAACAACTGCTGCCAATCACTCCTGAGATCCGACTAATACAAGTCAGCAGAGGAGAGAAGTCTGAGTATGTCAGCGGCATGTCGGGAATGTTATAATTAAACGCTGCTCATCTGTCACATGCAAAAGCTCATTTAGACAGAGTTAATTAAGGTTGATCGAACATTCAGCATTCCCAGCACATCCTATTTGCCAAAAGACGGTAAAATCTTGCAATGTTCTTTTGCATAATAATCGCCGCCCGATAGTTTGTTTCAAGGGAGACGTCAAAAAGAATGAAGATGTGTGAGCACGTCGTCACCTTACTATACCCCGGATCGGCCGCCATTTGATCACAGGGCTCGTTAAAAGACAGTTAATTGTGCTGCCTGGTGATGAGTAGGTTTAGCTTAAAATAATACCATAATTCTACAGGTGTAGTTAGTATAAACACACTAGTTTTAAGACATCTTGGTTCTATTTTTAGTTTAGCTATGTTTACTTGTTTTAAGTATTCTCGCCAAATATTTCTTGTTCAAGTAGTAGGTAATTTAGCTTAAATTAAGTTAATTGTTTTTTCAAGGACTCCCTCTCGCAACGTACAAGCGACTTCCCTGCCTGGAATTGTAAGCAAAGGTTAAGAGCCTGGTATTAGCGCTCGGTTGTCATTAGTCCGTCGATCTGGTTTCCAGGCTCCTGTGACGTCCTAAATCGTTCCAGGCAAGAGGAAGCAAATAATGACAGCTACAAACCACGTCCATGTTGTCTTTTATAGAAATACTGTTAGTGAACGTCAGCAGATCGTATGTTGTGGTCCGGTTTGATGGGCGGCTCACACAGCAGGTCATCTTCTCCCAGTGAGTTGCGCTCAAAGCTGACACAATTTGGGATGTTAAAGTTGGACAAGAAGGTGCAGTCGGTGTCTGTTTCCCTCTCACCCCCTACGAGCCCATTGAGAAGTAAGAGTTCCCTCGTGTCTTCACCTTCCTGTGACCGGTTGACCGTCTCCCTCGTTCCATTCTGCTTCGCCTCGGCTTTTTGCCACTTCTTGCCCTCTTTATCCTCACTGATGTAGAAATTAAAGTAAGAGCGGGACTCTGCCAGGAAGGGACGAGAAACGGCTTTGTGGTCGTCGTCTTTCGGACCGATGACGTTCACGAGAACGCTTCCCGGACCGGGCAGATTCTCGGCGTCTGGGTTTCTGGCAAGAAAGCGAATGACTGAAGCATTATTTGCATATCAAAAAAACCACACACACATTCGTAGGGATGGGAATTGATAAGAATGTAGCAATTCCGATTCCATTATCAATACTGCTTATGGATATGATTCCTTATTGCAGAGGTACAGGGCAGACGTTTTTATATCGCACTGCATTATTGACGCCATGTTGGAGAAGTTCCGAACAAAACTACACTTCTTGAATGTGACATCATCACTCATTTGCCACATGAGAGGAATCGATAAACGGGCCCGCTAACAAACAATTCCTAGGCACTGAATTAGAGGGAAGCAGTTCTCGAGAGAATCGGTTTTTCCATTCCGATCCCTACTCATTCATTCATCCGTCTTTTCCATTTCCATCGTAGCGCTTGCACTCTTTGAGCGAGAGCATGACGAACATTCCGGAATGTTCGTCAGCCAATCGCAGGGCACGGTCACGGATCACGCAGGTAAAAGGAATAAAGCACAACATTACACACGATCAAATGAGAACCAAAACAACAGCTGTATGAAGAGTCTTCCTTTTTCAAGGTAACGCTTAGTTTGGATTGATACTGTCATAGTAATCATTTAACACCTTGTCTATTATTTTCAGTTTTTTTTTTTGTAATTGTTTCGCAACAGTGACAAAAGGCCTATAACACAGGTGTCAAACTCTTTGCCCAGGGGCCAGATCTGGCCCGCCACATCATTTTATGTGGGCCGCGAAAGCAAATCATGTCCGTCAATTTTTGGATTATCGCTCAAATCTGTACCAACATTTCAAATTTTCATATCGTTGAGATATCGCAAGCATTTCTTGTTACCAAACACCTTTTAGAGTAACTTCAACAAACTATTATCCCTGACCTCTGATTTCAAAACTAGTTAACCATTGATTTGTTGATGAGCCGTTTAAAAATTTTTATGGTTTCACAGTCATAACGAGCCACTGAGGAAAACCGTAACTACAAAAATGAGTTTGACACCGCTGGCCTATAATATATTTGCGATTGTAGCGTTGCATCCCATGGTGCAACGTTTCTTACTTTTTGACCGCTGATCCAGATTCATATTTTAGATCAAGGTGGCAGGTTACATCCTGATGCATGATGAACAGAGAGGTATGACAGTACAAAGAAATAGTATACTCACTCCCGCTGTGGCGCTCCTGTCTTGGCCAGCACGGTGAGAACAAAAAACATGAAAATGACGAACACTGCAAGTCCAACCCAGAAGCCGATTACGATGGAGTCTGCAACCACACACACACGAAAAAATAAACATGAAAAATGTATGTTTATGAACGTAAGAGCAACAATTTGACATGTCCATCTTACATCTGTGTGCTTTGAGTCCCTCGAAAGAGACGGGCTCCTCGTCGTAGTATTCATATTGCCACACGTAGTCGGTGCGCGGCGCGCTGCTTTGGCTCCGGTTGTGCGAACTCATGCCAATTGGCCTTAATTGACGCATGCGACACAGTGACACCGAATCAACAACACGCTCGACGGATGATAATTGACCAACAAACGCGAAGTTTACCTTGCATCGGTCCTATTCACGCGCCGTGCGGGGAAGCGGTTGCACCTCCGTGCGCATCTTGGGTTACTTCCACGCACTAAAACCGAGGCAACAAATTTTCTAAGAAGCCCATTCAACAGACCCGTCATATAAACCGGGTGTAAACCCTACCGTGAGAGATGTCAGTCAGATGAATCCCCCACCCGCCCCCCAAATATAGAAAAGAACTGAGCACCACATCAATGCAAATCATTGTAATCCTCAAATAGCACGCACACCTGCCCCCTAGTGGCGCTGAGCTGTAAGGGTTTTAGTCGGAAACATGTTACTTTCTCCCGTTGATAATGTTTATAATATGTTTATGAAATTCTTCAATTGCTAAAAAATTTTTTAGAACTGATGTGCACTGTCTAGTATACCATCTTTGTGGAGTAACAGAAACACGACTTGCTAAATTGAATGCTATCAATAATAATCAACTTTACTACCTTTGTGGTAATACTATACCATTACTCTGTTACTATATGATTTTCACTGCATGCTGTATTCAGGTACATACAGAATTTTTATTGCAAGCCTTCCAATGCTCGCAAAGGTCATTGCCCCCTGTCAGGTGGTTTCCAAGGTAACACTCAGGACTTCAATTAGAGCAGGATGTGGCCCTTTTAGATGTACTCGTCAGCTGTACAAAGGGCTACATCGGAACAACATGACCTGCAACGCACGCTTGTTGGCCTCTTTTTAAGCGGTGGTGTCTTCACCCCTTGTTGCTCTCAACTCTTTTGTCACATAAGGGTGCACACAAAGATGTACAGTTGAGAATTTGAGCATTTTCTCCTCTTTTTTTTCTGATCAAAGTCAAGCCAAGCCGGCTTGTCCTGTGTTTTGCGGTGTGTTAAGAGCGATACAGTACTGTACAGTGTATAATTGTACCTGGCTTAAGACAAAAATCTCTTTGGAGGGCTGCAGAGTATTTGGACCAATCATGAGGACGCTTTTGAGTGTTGGGAGTCATCCAGCTCATACAGACACATTTGTTAACTCTTTCAATTTGAACCTGTCAGTGAATCTTTTTCAACTTTTGAACAGTCTTTTCACACCTTTTTCCAGCACTTGTTAATAGGGACCCGGCAGATTACTGCAGATTTCCTAGTTGGTTACTTTATATCACAATGCTAGGTGGCTATGTGTTGCGTATTTTTTTTACACGTAAACTTTAAAGGTTTGCGTTCCCACAAAGTTTAACAGATCTGGCGTAGGATTTTCAAATGAATAAAAATGCAGGACTGGAAGGAGACATATCATGCAATTTGTTTTCAAAGCATCTTTATAGAAAATCTAAAAGTCTTCCTTTGTCACACCTTGTGACATTTTTTAATTTAAAAAAAAAAATATATATATATATATTTTTTTTTTTTTTTTTTTACAAAGCAGCAGAAATGAACACTTGTCATTGTTTACCCACTTATGGCTTTAGGGTAATATTACAAAAACTAAAATACTGTAAAATACATAAAAGATATGTTAAAAATTCAAATGGCAGGATGTCAAAAATGAAGACCTGGAATGTTACCGATATGGCGAGAAAATGACCTCTCTGGGTCATTTTTGACCCACTTGTGCCTCTATAAGTGTTAAGTACAGAGTGTGAGTACTTTCTCCACCTCTGCTAATGTTCACATTTCCCCCCGCAAGGTTAGTCAGTCTCTGTTCAGAAGAACAGTTCTTCTGCTTTGATTTTGGTTATATTCTTCTTGGTTTGGTCTCACAAACATTAAGAATGGAAAAAGTCAGCCAAAAAGTCCCCAAATGCCCCAAAACAAAAGCCAAGCCCCACTCAACATTTGGGAAGGATTTAAGTTACATCTGTGTTTGTGCCTTTGTATCATTTGTCGAGCTTGTCCCCATTTGTGTGTTGTGTTGTTGACAAAATGATATTTCTTCTCCATGAATGCATCTGCTCATGTTTACATATGAGCCCCCCCCCCCCGCCCACCCTGCAAAGCTTGTTTTGTGTACACAAGGCTGACACATGCTGTCACCCCCCACTTTTTCTTCCATCATTCAAACAGCAGGGACTGACAGGAGGACATGTGGGTCTTCACACCGACAACCAAATGGCTATCTCGCTAGCCGTCTCTCCTTCCATCCAAAATCTCCTTCTCATGAGAAAATGGAATTGTGGGATGAGTCTCGGGTTTCTTTTGCGTTCTCCACTCCACATCCCGAAAGCAGAGTACATTGCTTCTGATTATTCCCATTCCATTATAAATGGATCAAATCTGACCCATTCATGGGAAGCCAAAAGAGGACATAGACACACGCTCACTTTTTTAATTTTTAACTTTTTTGTTTCCCAGATATGTCCAACGCTTCTACATTTTGAGGGTTTTTAATGGTTATCCTTTCATGCTTTTGTCAGGATTGCTTTTTGGGGAGCTTTTAGACACAGCAAACGCACAGAACTGTGAATGTCATTGCGGTATTTCGTCATCGTTGGAGGAAGGAAAACCTTAAAAATAAGCCCTCGAAACGAAAATGTTGTATACCTACAAAGGATTGGAGGGCTTTGCCGAGAAAAAAAAACATCTAAATATGAGAATAAAGTCATATGTTCGTAATAATGACTTCATTCTTGCAACAATAAAGTTACGATAGGACAATCAAGTGTCAGCAGTAATAAACTTGCTATGTTGTAATGTATATTACACTAATAAAATCAGAATACAAAACATTGAAGCCATAATGTTATGAAAATTAAGATGAAAAAAACACAGTACGGTAAAGAATGAAGCCATAATATTGTTAATAAAATTACAGTGATGATGATATGAGAGAGAGGCGACTCCTGGGAAGGTTCACCCCTGTTGCATGTTTTCTCCATTTGTGGATAATGGCTCTCAACGTGGTTCGCTGGAGTCCTAAAGCTTTACAAATGGCTTTGTAATCTTTTCCAGACTGATAGGTGTCAATTACTTTATTTCTCACCTGTTCTTGAATTTCTTTGCAGCGTGGCATTTTTTGCATTTTTAATTAAAACTTTTTTTTTTTTTTTGCTTTTTGAGATCTTTTGGCTGACTTTATTTTTGTCAGGCCGGTTACTTTTAAGTGCTCACTTGATTGAACAGGTCTGGAGGTAATCCGGCTTGGGTGTCGTCAGTGAAAATGAACTCAACTTTTTGAACAGAATTTCAGAAGAGCGCAAATACTTTTTCACTGCACTTTGTATGTAAGAAGAATGAAGTTGGGATTTAATCAGACTAAAGTTGTAATATTTTATGACAAAGTTGTAATGTTTCTTGAATAGTCATATAATTACGAGAAAATAGTGACAATATTATAAGCATACATTTGAATGCTTTGCAAAAAGAACAATGAAAGTCTTCTTTAAAGTAGTCTTAATTTTATGAGACGAGAGTAATATAAGTGAATGACAAAAGTTTTCAGGCTGAGACCAGCAGCTGCCATCTATATTCACAAGGTCATGTTAAATATTTGTTCAAAGCACTTGTGGTTGATGATTGAACAAACCCAAAAATAAAAAAGGGAATTCAGTTTTTGTATTGGTTTCCCAGCAACATGCAAACATTTGCACAATTGCACTGAATTGTGGGTCATGATGACAAAGTCTATGTGACAAAACATCGACAAGTTCATTGTTTGTCAAACATGCTTACTCCACAGTTCTCCTTTATATGCATCCATGAAGGTTAAGCGAGAACAATGATAGAGAAGAAACAATGTGGAACTTTTTTATTTTTTATTTATTTATTTATTTTTTATAAAGATGCTGCAAGTTGGCAGAAGTCACCTTTAAACGCACACTCTTCACCATGGGACCTATTGCAAATGTGGCAACCATTAACTTTGAATGAGGTCGGACACACACACACGATTTTTTTTACCCATCAATCAGCTCCAATCCCAGCATGTAGTTTTGCACTGCCCCCTACTGATACGCACCGGGAGAGAACAAAACTATTCAACCCCAAATGGGACTAATTAAATCTGTTGATTACACTTTGTTTTTATTTGTCGAACGGCTTTGTTCCATCCTAAATGTCATTACAGGCTAATGACGTATGTGTGGCAACAAACCACTTTAAACACATTCGGGAGAATGTTTTACAAACAATCAACTTTTAATTGGAAAATAACAATATTCATAGTAGTTTTCAGCTACATTTTCACAGGTTGAAAAATAAATAGATGACAAAGTTTCAACACTGTATTTTGCATTTATCTCTTATAGATGACTTGCATTATTTTGTAGTTGTTTTTTTTTTTAAGGGAAATGCAATTCGTACTTGGATGTCATCACAAGTTATGCAATGTTTGGTTTTAAATGCGCATTATGGTTACTAATAGCCATCATGATTAAAATCCTTAAGCAATATTTATGACCTGTTAGGGAACTCTTCCCCATGTTTGCTCACGCTCACATGCAAAAATCTTTTTTTTTTTTTGTGTTTTTCTCCCCGGGAAGCATTCAAACTACTGCTGAAAGGCTGTCGCGTGTCCCTCCCCTCCCCTCCCCTCTCATCAGCCACGCCACGTGGAGTTGTCAAACTGGGCACGTGTGTCTTCGCACCTTCCACCCAAATGTTTTTTTAGTTTTTTTTTTTTTACGCGCAGCCGCGGTGAGCTCGTAATGGGATGGAAACTCTCGCCAATTGAGCAGATACTTTCAAGTGTGTCTTTAAACTGTAAACGCGTCTGACTTGAGGATGAGTTTTACTGCTTTATTTCATCTGGCGTCACACTTGAAGCGGAAAATTACAGCGTTGACGCGTGGAATCTCATCGAAAACAATGTTTAATCCCCCCCCCCCCCCCCCCCCCCCCCCCAAAAAAAAAGTAAAGCAAGTTTGGCCCATATGGTGTAGGTTTGCTCATGTGTGACTTCGCACCTCCGCGTCGTGGCGCATGGAGACACTTGGCGGAGCGTCAAAAGTCCAATTTGGCACTCTGGTCCGGGCCCCCCCCCCCCCCCCCCCCCCCCCTGCATGTTAAATAGCTGCGACCCCTCATTGCAGCAACACAACCTCTTGAGAAAAGGACCACCATCATCATCACTCAATTTTTGCCAACATGAACCCTCGCAGTGGATTTAATCAGCAGCAGTCCGATTTGTGGAGACCGTGGATTAGAACCGAGACGACAGCTTCCGCACTCAGGGTAAATTCGACTTGACTTGACCGCACTTCATTCCAAATAAAATAAAAATATATGCATGGGAGGAAAAGTCTAATGAAGATCTAAAACTTTTTTAGGCTCCTTTCAACCCTGCTGAAACGCAACCCAAACCAGCCCTTTTCGTTCACCCAGTCAAGTAAATTTTATTTTTAGTCACATTTAAAAAATATATATAATTTATGCTAATTCAACAGGGCTTGATCTATTTTCTTCATCTTTTTGGTATTTAATCAGTTTTTTGTTTATTTTTTAAATTCCCCTTTACAGGTTGTACTGGCCCAAAACCAAATGCTTTGACTATTTGTACCGTGAAGCCGAGATGCTCCTTCGGAACTATCCGGTCCAAGCCACCATCTGCCCCTGTGAAGACTCTTCGTCCAGTGAGGACGACAGCGAGGAAGAAGAGGAGGATGACTATGATGATGATGATGATGATGATGATGATGATGATGATGATGATGAAAATGATGACGAGATAGAGATGGCGAAGGAGCTCAACTAAAAAGTTTCTATAAGTAAATCATGTGCATAATGCATTAATATATTTCCTCTTCCTATTTATTTTGTAAATAACTGTAAATAGACTCTTCGTCATTTTTTTATACCAAACAACAAGAACAAAAAAAATGCTTTTAAATTATTCTGTCAACGTTTCTACCTCATTTGTATTTTGTGCAGCCTTGCAATAAAATACGTTCAAGGAACATCGTTATTCTCATTTTTATTTTTTTTCGGTGTTATGAATAAAGTTGGTGTTAATTTATACATAAATGTAACGAATGGTGTGTTTCTGCAAACCTAGCGCGTTCCAATTAGACTGAGATAAGATAAATTTCTTTCCCGTGCATTGTCAGGCACACTTACAAGCAGCTCTTTTCCCAGCCGTAAGTGCAAGGTCGTAAACGCACCACTTCCTCTGCACAGTCGCCTGAGGTGCGCACGGTGCGTGACAAAATGGAGGTGTCAACCTTCACATGAAAGCTTCAACATGTGCACTGGTGTGGAACTACACTGCATTCCCTGAGAGATGTTTGTATTATTATTATTTTTTTTTTTTTGAGGGGGGTTTGATTACATAGTCCAAACAAAATATACGCAGCAATATAGTACAAAAAAACCTGCTATCAAATAAAGGGTGTGTGACTAAACCATCAAATCTGAAAAAAGGTTATTTAAATGTTGAGCCACAGCAAAGATTGCATTAATAAAACCAACAATGTAATTCTATCATTTCGGGTGGAAGACAACTCATACATACAGTATGCATTTTTTTCATACAGTAAACCCTAGTGAGTCATGAAAATACCAAAAATGGGACCTTGCATTTATTTTTGGGACTTTGATATGAACAGAAATGGGCTTTTGTGAATACTTTGACGACTAATATCGAAAATCCTTTCTTTGCGCTTCCCTTTCTCTCTGTTAATTGGCACCCAGTCAGTTAGCTTGTCAGTAGCACCTTGGCTTTAATATTAACGCATGCACATGACACAACAGTGGTGGCACTGACCAGCTGAAACATTTCTAACACGTAAAGCTAACTTCTAACACCATAGACAGTTAGCTACAATTAAAAGCAGCAAAAATGAGCAATGTTAATGCTCTGTATTGCTCTGTGCAGATAGCACACTTAGAACCCAGTCAGGAGAAGAGGGAGGGATTGGGTGGAACAAAGCATTTTTGAGGTGGGGGCGCTGTATTTTTGTTGTCCGTCCATTTTCTGAGCCGCTTCCCCTCACAAGGGTCGCGGGCGTGCCGGAGCCCATCCCAGCTATCATCGGGCAGGAGGCGGGGGTACACCCTGAACCCTTGTTGTTAAAATAGTATATTTCAACCAAGTACTGTATTTTTTTATACACTTTTATGACTTGTTTAAAAAGAACAAGCAGTATAAATAAATCAATACATCTCAGATTTTAGGGGTGCTTGAGCACCCGCCCAAATGGGCTAGAAACGCCAATGATTTGCATAATTGCATCTTGTCTATGTGCATGTTCCTAACGTTGCAACCAATTAGTTGACCGACCTCTATAAATCAACCTGTGACTTTATTTAAAAAAAACATACATCTTTTGTGGCCCTTTAAAATGTGTATTTGATTAGCCCTGCAGAAGACTTTTAATAATTAAACTGCTTCCGAGTGCTGTGACATTAGCATATAATGTTTTGATGCTACAATGAAGCTCAGGTGTGCCCCAATGTCCTCTTGTTGGCATTCTGAGGCGTGCCGTGGGAACTCTTGGGCTCGACCCGACGTGTTTTGGAGGGTGCAAACTCTACACACCTTGCCGGGGGACTCGTGGCCCCTGAATGCACCATTGCCACTGAACTCATGACCTCCACTGGCACACGGATGGAATTATTATCACCAAAATCACTTGTTTTCTCATTGATCTTCTCTTGAACACACTTTTGAGTAGTGTAAAGTTATACATGGAACTTTATATTAACTTTACATTTAGTGGTAAGGCTGCTGCATAGAGTATAGTATATAAACTAAATGTTGTTGTTGTCGTCGAAATTTTGGGTTTGTGGAGCAACATTTCTAAATGAGATTTGACGATGCTCTGATAACCTCTTCAACTCAAGGTCGCCTGCCTGGAACTTTCCCAGGCTTGGGTGTCAGACTTAATGGTATCAGTGGTGTCACCTACTTGGGTGTGAAATGCGCTCACCTCCGCAGTTAAATATAAAACCAAGCGCTGATGCCCTGGCTGATGAACCTTTAGCCCTTTAATGCACAAATGTACAAAGCTTTTGTTTTGTTTGCGTTGACTATTTTGTGTCTGAACATTACTTGCTTGGCTAAGCAAGTACAAGTGGGAGACGATATAGTGTAACTTATAAATCTTTAATACAATTATGTTTCTTATACTTAAGGTGTACTTTACATGACTATTTTTTTTTCTTTGTATTAATCCAAAGTTTCACAAATAGATAAAAATGTAGTCAAAACAGATCCCGTTCACACATACACATGCAAAACTATCCCATATTATGTACCACACCTTTTCTAACCTCATGTAAACAGAGCATGGACGCAAGTTAATTCAGAATGAATTTTTAATGATCGCAGTCCAGCTTTCCCCAGCGTGACATTGAGACCCCCGGTGAACTTTGCACCCTTCTAACCCTTGCGGCACATGCTGCCCTTTCTCAGGGGTGGGTGTAAATTAGGAAGGTGTGAGGAAGGCACACCTTTCAGAGTGCGCAGAGCCCCCGCACTCCACACTCTGCGGGCCCTTGTTTGACCTCTGAGGACTTGTGCATGTGCCACAACTGCCCATGCCGCCCATCATATTTCTATTAGTAATATAGAGTAGCTGGACCAAGCAATACTGAATGCATCCACAGAAGCAAACATTTCAACCACAGTTCGAAAACTTCAGACATACTGTTTGTAAATCTAACTTTGACAAGCCTCTC
Organism: Phycodurus eques; assembly: GCF_024500275.1. Lineage (NCBI taxonomy): Eukaryota > Metazoa > Chordata > Actinopteri > Syngnathiformes > Syngnathidae > Phycodurus > Phycodurus eques. The sequence continues at coordinate 11,867,595 of NC_084542.1, forward strand.
CTGTGCATTGGTGGAGGATGAGCGGCGGCAAGTTCCGGTGAACTCTGTGACCGAGCGGACCGGCGTGAGCAGTGTCACCCGCAGAGGTGACAAATCAGTGTGACCCAGATGAGCCCAAGACCGAAGTCGAGATGGAGATGGAGATGGTTCTCGCATTCGCACCTTCGCTTGTCTGTCTGAGGTCGAGGCAGTCGCACTCCGCTTTGGATTGTTTGAACGCCCCTGCTTGCACAAATGCACCCTGCTTGCGCATCCATTTTATAGTATTCAGGGTCACGGGTGGGTTGGCTTCAAAGCTTCACCATAGGCACTGATGTTATTGTTTTTACATTTTATGAATAAGAGTGGCTAACTTCTTTATATAGACACATGCTGCCGATCACCTTTGCATTTTATTGCTTTTCGATTTTAATCTTCCAGCAGCACGGTGTACTCATGGTTAGCACTTTTGCCTCACAGTTCTTAAGTTCTGGTTCAAATCCAGGATTTATGGAGCAATTTCATGCACATTAGGGTTTGACTAAATTGCCCTTAGGTGTGAAAATGGATGTTTGTCTATATGTGGATGGATAGATCATTATATAAGCAATTATCAATGAATTAAAACATTTATAACAAGTACTGTATATCATACTGTGTGTCACTTTCCACTGGCATGTTTGAAACTTGTAAGTCACGGTCAAAGTGGAGCTAACATCTGGAGAAATTGTGTACTTTGGATTCCTTGAGGGTTAAAATTGATGAAGGTTTTTCCTATGACTTTGACATAATACATCAAACTTTTGAGGTTAGTGAAGAGCATATTTGATCATTAGATGAAGCAACTAAATGAGGTTTAGTATGGAGATTGGGGATGTAACTTCATAGTGCTTCCACTTGGAGGCAGTATTGCACTTCTACCTTGGGCAGTTTTTTTTTCCTTTACCAAATTATTTACTAACAGAAAATATTGGAAATTTATTCATGTAGAAGCAGAAAATTAATGCGAGGTATTTGCTAAGAGTCGAATAAAAAAAGTAGGTTATAATGACCAGCAACTATATTGTATTTTTTGCAGTGCATTGATGTTTCATGGTATCCATCCTTATGCCTGAGCAAAATTAAATGATACAAATAGGAGTTTGTCAAAGAGACATAGCCTCCATTTAAAGAGTTAGTCTCTTTGAGATGCGTCGACTGGAGATAATTACAATTTTAGCCAAATTTGCTAGGTGATTACCTCATAATCCCCAATTTCATTTGATAAGTCACGCATTGATTTAACTGCGAGTTGGAGCTAATGGAGTAGCTTGTGCACCGCCACAGTGATTTGTATGCCGGGGCGAAAGGACAACGGCGGATTGAATGCAGAAAAACAGACGCTCGCTATTGCCTTCCACTCGGTTAGCAATGAAAGACGAGCTTTAATCAAAGCAGCCCGAGTCCAAACAGTAAATCACTGCTGATACAATGACACGTGTTGTCGGTTAGAATAGTCCCTCTTACATAAAAAGCTGCTCTTTTTTTTTTTTCCCTTCATAGCGGTTCATGTTGCAAGGCAGGGAAAGGGGAGGGATGGAATGATAAAAACGGTGGTTGAAGACAGAAGGGGAGAGACGAGGCCTGCTTTGTATTCACCTGCGTCTCTGGATCAATAAAAGATAATTTGGGCTGATTCCTCCCTGTAGGCCTCTTAGCAGACAGGAGGGGAGAGGGGTCAGCCGCTGCTGGGCTGCCAGGAGCTGGAATAACTTAGAAACACACTGCAAATTACTGGCCCTTGTTTGACTATCTCTCATTCGGCTTTTCGCTCTGTCGGGAGAAGCCACGTGAGGCAAAGTCCTCACTCTAATGGGATTGAAGGAAAAGAAGACGATTCCACCAGGAATACTGTGCAGTAATCCCACACTATGTCACAGTTTGCTTATTGTGGATTCAGTGCATCGCAGTTAAAAAAAAAAAAAAAAAAAAAAAAAAGTATATATATATATATATATATATATATATATATTTTATGATCAATATAACACAGTTACTCACCTGTACATATTTGGTTCAGTTAGCATTGCTGACTAGTTGATGCACTTTTGGTAAATTGGCTTAGTATTGCAGTAAACATGACCTGCATGCCACTGGTTTAAACACAAGCCGCAGTCAGAGCTTCATGAAATAAATTCGCAAATACCAAACCTCGCCCGACGAACAGTAGAGCAAATGCTCACAATATGGAACCGGTGGAGCCAACAATATGGAACAAAAGCAAGTAAAGAGCAACGCGTAGCTGGATTTTTTACAACCTGTAATTTAAAAGTGTACTGCAAGGAATTCTGGGACGCTGCCTGTGGCCCTTGACCTCTGAGGGCAGCTCCAATGTTCACCGTTTTTTTGTCTCGATCTATCCCATTCCATCTTTTAAAGAAGAAAAAAAACAAAGGAAATTCATTGTCATTGTGTCGTATCGGGCTCCGTCTTGTGCCTTTATATTTGTTATGCAAGAAACCACCGCACCTGAGGAAAATCAACCAAAGACAGAAGGCATGACTTATGAGGTGTCAGTTATTTATCGCACGCTCGTGCTCCCGCAGCCTTATGCTGACCTGTTACCTTTTTATCCCTGAAATGCATTTTATTCATGATAAAACATTACTATAACACTAAATGTTATCGAGTTGAAGGGAGAGTTTAACAAAGATGACAAAAAGCGTTTTACACACTTTCCCTTTAAATCAAGGAGTGGATTCAGCATGGCTACTTAAATACAGAGCGTAAATACTTTTGTCTGAAAACTAAACCTCAGAATGTCGCATGTCGGCACGGTTGCAAACCAAAGACCCCCTGTATGACCATTTGTAAATGTCTAACGTGACGCTCAATCAACTTTGCACATCTAAACCACCATAGCCTGCCAATCGTGTCCATCAGACAGGTCCTGCTCCCCGTTTACTTAATTAGGATGTGTGAAGACTTACAACACAGTGAAAACAAGACTGGATCCTTTGATTGAACAATTGAAGTGCTGACAACTGTGGTATTTTCCTATGACATCATTTTCTCTCCATTTTCAAACTCGCATAGCCTGGGGTGGCTCCCAAAAACTATTAAAAGAGTGCTTATAATCCCCATGAGCAACGTTGTGTGTTCTGAGATGTTTGGATTTACAGGTCAGGCCTCGTAAATTACCAAAGAATCAGGTAGGGAAATAACACAAGTAGTTGCTAGGGTGAAAACACATTTAGTAGCCCCGAGGAGTGATTTTCTTCTTTTAGCCTTCAAGATCAGTTATTCCCATTTGGAATTAGCCACTATTATCTGATAACTCGTAACTTGTTCTGTCCCTTTGGACTCCTTTCACATTCTTTCATCAAATCCTTTGCGTCTCGGGGGCGGGAAGGATGGTGGAGGGTTTCGACGTCGGCTTTATAGGCATGGAGGTTGCCGTCCATCACGGAGGGTCACCAGTCTGAGAGGAATGCTCCATGTCAGGAGTTGTCAGGGGTGCGAAGGATGTCCCCATGGGAGACCCGAAACCGAAACCCACATTTCTGCCTGATCGTGTGGTGTTCTCCATCAAAATACACAGGTGTAGTTCGTTTACCAGTTTGCATTCGCTCACTATTTGATTAGTGGGGGCACAGGTGGGAACTTGTATGTTACCAGACCCCCTTAAAGTCAAATTTTTTTGGTCCATTTTTCTTTGTGAACTGCATGTGAATGCTGTCACCGGGCCACAATGCTAAAGAAAGAAATTCATTGAGGATACGTGCTGTGACAGGCATGTGATAACAACAGTCTTGAGTTTCAGTTTAAATTATTGTTGAAAATAAGTATTTTATAATACATTTCATAAAATGTAAAATGTATTTCGGCGGCACGGTGGCCGACTGGTTAGAGCGTCAGCCTCACAGCTCTGAGAACCCGGGTTCAATCCCCGGCCCCGCCTGTGTGGCGTTTGCATGTTCTCCCCGTGCCTGCGTGGGTTTTCTCCGGGCACTCCGGTTTCCTCCCACATCCCAAAAACACGTGTTAATTGGAGACTCTAAATTGCCCGCAGGTGTGAATGTGAGTGCAAATGGTTGTTTGTTTCTGTGTGCCCTGCGATTGGCTGGCAACCAGTTGAGGGTGTACCCCGCCTCCTGCCCGATGACCGCTGGGATTGGCTCCAGCACGCCCGCGACCCTAGTGAGGAGAAGCCGCTCAGAAAATGGATGGATGGATAAAATGTATTTCGTTATAAATATGTTCAGAATTTTAAAATGAAAACTATCAAAACATTTCGGTACACTAGCACTCGATGTCATTAAAATCACAGTTGGAAAGTGGTAAGATGTATTAATTTATTTATTTTGGACAATTATGAATACAAATCTGTCAATGTCATAATATAATAATAATAATAATAATAATAATAATAATTAACAATAATGCGGATGATAATAATAATAATAATAATTGTTGTTATTATTAAAAGTCACAGATTTGTATTTATAATTGTCCAACTTAAATAAATAATTTATTATGAGTATGTTAGGCTAAGTGTATATTTTTTCATTTAACACTTACACAAAGACAATAATACATTTCAAGTCACCACAAATATGGCGTCATATATTGTATAAAATCATACTATATTCTGTTCCAGAAAATTGAGGAAAAATGCTACATATCAAAGCAAACAAACAAAAAAACGACAACAACATGTTAAATAAATATATAGATGAGTGAATTCCAAAAGGAATTGAATAAATGAATAAATATCAAGTATGGTACCGAGTTACAATTGAAGAACATTTAAAACTATGTATATGATTTCTGGCAATCTCATCATACTTTGAATTGGGCTACAATCTCAGAATGAGGTACGTGTGTGTAATGTAGTAGCCACCAGACATGAACTCAGCATCTGTCTCAAAAGTAAATCAACAGTAACACACACACTTGAGGTTCAAAAAGCCCTTTTTTTTTAATCAATTCTTTGATGAAAAATAACCACGCGATAGAGAATCAGATCAGAAATCTGATTAATGCTTCAGCTATTATATTTTAGCATCAGTCATTGTTTCTGGGAGGGGCGCATATTAATAGTCCGACGCAAGGGGGGAGCTGTTTGAGGCCGATTTAGCCGGTGAGTCATTTCCATTCTAGTAGGCCGATCCAATCACCATATCATATTAGCATTCACATGAAAACACTAATTACAAAGACAGGGTGAACCTGATTTATGCTAATGAAAACGTGAATATGTGACAGATACATTCATCTGGAGTATCGGACCCTATGATGGTGTGATTAGCATGCGATTAGCATAGCACGGGTTAGCGCGGATGAAGCAAGTGTCGACTCATCGACAGCGAACAGTCACGGCGACTCTCCACCTTCAAGTGATGTTAATCATTCAAAATGAACTTCCTTTGATTTTCATCTGAACCAAAATATGAAGCAATTAAGGTGCTGTAATGCCACTTGCATGTGGGCAAGGAGAGCCACTGTCGCTGATGCATTTTCAGCCGTTTATTGAACGGGACAAGCACACAAATACAAAATGAGAACACTCGCAAGGAGCTGCTGTAGGGCCACGGCTCACGCCCAGATGCTCACACGCAGACTGATCGACCAAACCCCCTCCGGCTTCTGATGTCGCTCACTAGGCCACGCCCTTTAAGGCACACATCCAACACAGGAACGTATACTAATTACACTTTATAAAACCAGTTTATTTCTATACATTCTCTTTTATGTTTTGATACAGTACAGTGCTATTTCTCTTTATCTGTGTTTTTTGGCGGGCTGAAATGGATGAATGGCAATTGATTTAGTACAAGAGCAAGTCAATTGAGTTGGCCACGGAACGAATTGAATGCCACCGGGGGAAAAAAAGAAAATTTGAACATCGGTTGCACGTGATTAAAATGTGGTGAACTGATGTGATTTTCGATGGGAAGAGGGGGAAATTACGTCAGTTTACCGCATTTTAAAATGAATCGTGTGCAACCAATGTACGGCTTCAATTGAACACAAAGGAATCAACAGCGCCTCTGCTGGTTGCAGCCAAGTAGCGCAATCCATTTTGCCTCGATTGATTCAAGACGTGATTTATCACCGATCAATTCCACATAATCGACCAAATTTAAAACTTTAAATTCGTCGATTATTATGCCCATCTCTACTCCTGATCGAATGTAACAAAATGACTACCTTCTTCTTAAACATTTGAGTTGTTTATCCCGCCTGCCTCTGAGTTTGCCCTGTTACATTGCAATTCTTCTTAAGCACACGTGCAGATGTGTTGGCAGCGACACTTTTCGGAGATCGCCGAAGTCCCGCGTTGGCGCTCCTCCGCACCATCTGTTGTAAACACCGAGACCACCTCTGCGTCTCGTTGCCAGCAAGACGATGCGTTTGTTTTGGGAGACACGAGAGCACAAAGAGCTGGGCCCCATCCTTCTATATCCCTACTTTGATCCCTCCAATGAAAGGACCCGGGCGTTTCCCCTCTCTCGGCAAAGCTCACCCTCACCACTAGGACTGAACCCCTCCACCCCCTCACCCACTCTGCGGCTGGTGGCTGACTTTGGTCACCGTGCACATGGCACTCCAGCAGAATGAGCCCATTGACGAGGCAACAGATTGCCTTTGAGTGTACCTGATGGTTATCCACCCCCACTTCTCCCCTCCGCCAGTCCCCTTCTCGTTCTCTTGCAACCATCCAAAGACAATCCCAGTGTCTCTGCCATTCTCATACAAATCGCCAGTGGGTAGTGGATTTAGGAGAGTGGCAGAAGCCATTGTTTGCCAATCTGTATCAAAAGGGAGCGGGGATGTTGAGTGCGGTCCTTTTCTTAGTTGGGATTAGGGTCGGTTTTGCTCGGCACGCCCCTCTCTTTGGGGAAGGCATTTGCATCCGTGTATCATTCGTTCTTTTCATGATCACTTGGCAATCGAAAAAAAGAAATGAAATCCATCACAAACAAAAAAATGGTTGTGTTTTCCCATTTCAATTTTAGACTAAAATGTTATTATTACCCTTAACCTTTAAAAATGCTTGATCAAATAAAAGTATTATTATTATTCAAATTCAGTCCTGTGGCCTGTTTTTACTTTTTTTTTTTAAATTTTTTTTTTTTATACAGTATTTGAGGGTAGACTTCCGCCAGGTCAAATTTTTGGTAAAATAGTCCCAAACACCTACATACACTGTATAGCACTTTATAATGACGTCAGTGTCATAAAGCGACACAAGTGTCACTTTCAGTGTCGTCAAATGACACGGGTGTCAAGATGATGGTGTGTGTTGTTTCTTACAACTTCTATGATGAATAAAGTTATTTGAATAAACACAGTTGCTATCTGTGCATTATAGGCAAACACATGAGGTCGCTTCACTCCACGCTGCTGCCCTTGCTCCTCTCCACCAGTCACGCCGTCTTTTAAGGCTAGCGGCGATCGGAAAAGCCGAATCTAGCGAGGCTAACCGCCACGCTCTACCACAACCATCTTATTTTTGTACTGTCATACTGGCGCAGACATACTGTATGAAGACCGGGTCGCCTTGTTGGCCAGAGGTTTTGCTGCTCCACAGATCGTTATAATCTGGTGACGGAAGTAGACAGACGAGTCAAAAGTGGCCACCCAATCGCAGGGCAACACAAATAACAATAAACATAATAATCGCGGATCTGTTTGGCTGGAGAGGCAGAATTATACATGCTGCGATGGGCGATAGCTGCAATCAAAAAAGAAGGCACAAAAGCGCATCTTTTCGTGCGCATGAGCGTACTGCCTTAAATAGGCCTTCTCAGGTGTTAGCACTGATATCTGAAGCCACACTACTGTTTGCTGTTGGGAATCAGAATCTGGCCCTGACCCTGCAAGCCCCCCTGTACCCACCAATCCCACCTCCTCCTTCCACCTGCCCTCCTTCTGCCCTGCTCTGGTCCCACATCACCCCAGCTAATACCAGGCTCATTACACCGCTATCGATCGCCTCTCGGTTCACGGCGAGAAGGCCAGAGAAGTTCTCTCGAGCCTTTCGCTCTCCTGTGATCATTTTACTCTCCCTTTATCATCGGCAATTGGACCTTTTCTTCTCTGATAACCTGTTAGATAGATCCAGAGATGACAATTTGAGTTATTTTTCTTTGTTTGCTAAACCGAGAAACGTTTAACAATTACTATGTTACATTTTAATGATAATTTCAGAAGGCTTCTAACTTGAACTTGCGAGAGATCCCAATTCTATCAATAATTAAACATTATGGAATGTTTTCAAAATGCTTGTGCAGTGCAACTGCCACCTTTTCGCGATACACAAATTCACAAATTCATTTGGTTTTTTTGCAGAAGGTATGTGGTGTATTTCGTGTAATGAGAATTGTATTACCATGGACCTCCTATTTGCAGTCGGGTCTGGTCCCTATCACCCAATAAATCTAATCTACAAATAACTGCCTGCTTTATAATTGCCGTGGGGGGGGGGGGGCAAAACGAAATGAAACAAACTGCGAACGTGGGGGGCCACTACATTTACTATATTACTATTATTCATTGTTCTATTCTTCATATTTCTCATTTCTTTTTATATTGTTCCAAACTCAAGGTTCACAGTTTACTGTATACGTATAGGCAGGTACAGTAACTGCCCTGTGGTCCAATTTCCAGACTCTCAGGCCCACATATTCAGGTGCCTGGAAAGACTGTTTGGTCATGCATAAACGTCATACTGTGCTGTGAAAAAGTATATGCCCCTTCTCAAATTATTATTGTACTTTAATGTTTAAGATCATCAAACTAACGTAAATATCAGACAAAGACAACCCGAGTAAACATAAAATGCAGCTTTTAAATGGTAATTTTATTTATTAAGGAAAAAAAAAATTCAAAGCTACCTGGCCCTATGTGAAAAAGTAATGCCCCCCTAAACCTAATCATTGTTTGGGCCACACTCAGCAGCAACAACTGAAATCAAATGTTTTCTACAACTGGCAATGAGTTTTTAACACTTAGCACTCCTGGGAAGGTTCAGCACTGTTCCATGTTTTCTCCATTTTTTTTAATACTGGCTCTCACCTTTGTTCGCTGGAGTCCTAAAGCTTTAGGAATGGCTTTGTAAGCCTTTCTAGACTGATAGATGTCAATTATTTTATTTCTCACCTGCTCTTGAATTTCTTTTGGTTGTGGCATTTTGTTGCAGCTTTTCAAATGGTCTTTTGGCTGACATGATTTTGTCAGACAAAAGAACTCGCTGTTTGGTTAAGTGCAAACTCCACACAGGCGGGCCAGAGGTGATATTCGAACCCTGAAAGTGAAAGGCAGCGGTCTTGCACTCTCTGCTGGACGCTGCCAAATAGGAAATCCATAATGTTGCATAAGAAGCAACACCATCTTGTTCAGAATGCTTGAATTCGACGATTGACAAAATTCCTTTTGACAGATTGAAACATTGATTCATAATAGCTCTTTGCATGGATTATACATCCAATACATGACCTTAAGTCATTTGTTGTCAGGTGAACATTGTCATAAAGATGATTTTATATCAAAATTGAAAGCAAATCTCCTCTTCCCACTCATCCATCCCCTGCAGTCCTACCCTTCACGTTGCTTTTATCCCATCTATTGCCAGTGATTTGGCGCCTCATATAATAAGACCCAATTTATTATCCAAATCGCTATAGTGGGCAGCCGTGTGTGGGCTGAAGTATAAACACTGTGGTGGCGGCTTTGAGGGGGAAGCAGGTGTTGAATTACAGCACTTCCTAGTGCAGCGGGCAGCATGCTTCATGCAGATGCACTTAACACATGGACCGGCTGAAAAGCAACATTTTCAAGCTCTTTTTTGAAGGACTCCATTGAGCCGCATGATGTACTGTACCTATTGAAGAATGTTTATTAAGCTGTGTTTTGTCTTGATGCCTTTTTTTTTTTTTTTTTTTTTTTTTTTTTTTAACCAAGTGGAAATATTCAGTTCAAATTGCTATGGTAAATCATCTTCTGAACTGGTTTCCATCGCAGGGTGTGTGGGCTGCATGGTGAGACCTACGGAAATAGTGTAAGCAGTGCAACATTGTGTACGCCACCAATAAATATACCAGGGCAAGTACACCGCACAAGTTTTTTTTATTTTTTTTTTTATTTTGGGGGAGGGGGGGGGGGGGGGGAATGCCGAGTATTGTTTTTTCTTACTGATACCTGAATATGACGATTCTCTGTCACCCAACCAACAGACAGTCGGGGGTCATGAATCGTTCGACGGGTACCGTAATCTGAGAGAAGGCGCCAAACCTGGTCGATTGGCTCTTTTCATAGTTTTGACTTCTTTTTGACGAAAAAGCACAACATTCGCAGCATAGCACATAAACTCAAAGGCAACCTTGGTTCACATTGGCATTGAACAGAAAAACAAACAACCTTAAAAGGCTGTGGTTAAAATTGCAACTTGATTGGACAGATTTGGTGATTTATTTTAAGATGTAAAACAGTATGTTGTCTCCTGCGTGACGGCCGTTTGTTATTTACAACCGAAAACTCTGAATAATGGTGTCGTTTCGGATGTCCGACAATCAAAATGCGTAATCACTCACTTTCTGTCTAAATGCTAAAAGCTGTCGTCCGGGGAGACGGATGGACAGGCAGCCTTTAAACTTTTGAATACATTTGTCCAATTGTTCAATGTTTTAGTACTTTTTGCACAACTTGTTGATATCTAACAAGGAACAACAAAATTAACAACAGGGGTTTGATCCATGAATGGAGCCAACCATTCACTGGTATTATTAGAATTTGTATTTAAAAAAAGACCTCTTCATCATACTCTTCACATTTTGACATCACGAGACCAAGACAACACCTAATAATTGATCAACAGTACCTTGTCATTGCATTGTTTAATGCGGAGTTCCGTTCCTATGGCGGCAACGGAAGGCAAATTTGCATGTAAGTCGGAACACAACGTAGTGTGTCGCTAACCTACACTAGCGCAGTATTTATTATGGTAAATATTTCTATGAAAAACACTTATAGACCATGTGTATAAAATCATCAAATGAAAAACAGTAAGTACGATGAGTGTCCCCTGCATGAAAGCGTATTCTTATGCCGTTGCGCCAACTATAGTTCACTGTACGCGTCGTACTCTATATGTTGGTACCGAGGACTCCCATTAACTATACACCTGTATTTACAATCCATCTATAGGTCAGTATTATCGGTTGAACACTTTTGTAAGCCATTATTCTACTATTCAGTTAACAATCTAAAAATCTAATTAAGCCAGGGAAAAAAAAACATTTTGATTTGAAGGGAGGGAAGCAATATCCAGAGTAAATTCTCACATTAATTGACTGCACATGGGAGGAAAAAAAAAAAAAGAGTAATGTGCTTTCTGTAGTGAGAATTATTTACATTTCCTCCACTACAGTAACTCAGCAAGGGGTCGTCTGTCCTCTGACCTCGCCGCGCACAATCTTCGAGGCCTGTTTAGGGATAATTGCTTACATACCACGCTACACCACCTCTTGACTCGGCATTTGCATCGCTTCCTCGGTGGCTTTAATAAGCGGCTTACAGTAGACTTTTCAAAAAGCAGGTACCTCGTGACAGAGGTGCTGCCCGGGTCCCCTGTTGTTCGTCAGGTTGGCTGTACCCTCAACACCCCCGCCCTGCCCACCTCCGTCCCCACCTCCACCTCTCGCCAGCCCCTCTACCTCTACATCTTTGTTTCACGGCTGACAGAAGAAGTGCCAGAACTCCTCTGGCTCGAGTGATTTATGACCAGCAGCTGCTTTTGCAGCCCGTGACCCACACAGCTGGGTGTCAGATGTGGTCTCCCCTGTAAGCAGAAACTTATCTGGCAACCCAACATCAGTCGAGAAGGGGTAAATAGGAGAGAAGACCGAGTGGGAGGAAGATGGAGTGGCCAGACTGATCCTTGGAGAGCATGGAGGTGGGGGGAGACAAAAAAAATGAGAAGGAGAAGATGAAAGTGATAGCAAGGCAGAGAAATGGAGCTCCAGAAGAAGGATTAAACAACACAGATTTGACAGTGCTAAAGAAACAAAGAGGCATTAAGTCGAAGTTACTTTCCAGCAAAAAGCAAGCCGTGTGGCTGGAGACAATCGATTTGAATGCAGCAGCTTAGCTCCGCATTGATTTCTGCTGGTGCAGGCAAAGCAAAATGTTTGTATTATTTCATAAGCCAATTAGGTGCAAGGATACTCCTCTCCCTGTGTGCCTATTGACCCACAGTCTGTGGCTGCAGCTTTATTGTCGGGGGGGGGGGGGGGGGGGGGCGCTTTATAAAAAATCAATAACATGCGAGTGATTGGCTTATCGGTTAATCAATGCATTGTGCTAATATATCACCAGAGTGATTACAGAGCACTAGCTAATAGGAGACCTCAGAGAGAGCTAAGGACATTGCACTGGAAAAGTGTGCATCTTCAATGAAACACCAGAGAGAGCAAAGTTTGACGACATGTATGTAGTAGTTACATGTCACATGTGTAATGTGTTGGGGGGGGGGCTAATTCATTCATGATTCTTCAAGCGGCTGAAGAAAACCAGATGGTGTATGATAGCTTCCATAGAAGAAGCCATCATCAGGTCTTTGCAGTAATAGTGGCCCGGCCGCATCGCAATTTTAATAATACATTTCCCTATTTGCATTATTATATTATAGACAAGAGGCCTTTATTTTTGTCAATCTTTAGTATACTCTATATATTTTATTCCAACAAATAACTAGACTAAGGGAAATAATTTTGATACAACTATTGTGTTAAAGTTACATATAATATATTTTATTTTATCGTATTATTATACAGATTTGTTTTTGTCAGTTGTTGTGCGCTTTCGGAAAATGTCCTAAGATGCCCCAACGTGGCGCCAAAGTTCTATCTAGTAGGAAGGTCGCTGGGGAGTTTAGCCTGGGTTATTAGTGGAAGTTAGTCTTTGCAGTCGAAGTTACTTTGGGGGTGCGTTTATTTCAAAATCTAATCATCTGTAAGTCATTTAGTTTTAAAGGAAATGCAAAATGAGTTTGAAATGATGTTAAAGTTTATGGGGATCACAGTTTGTGGCATATTTACTGTTTGGACTATTAATTCAGGCAATGTTGAGCGTTTTTATGCGGGGCCTGAATTACTTGTTGACAAAGTGTCCTGGCTGGTCCACCAATACATGATTAAAGACGACTGAAGTAGGTGAACTGGGTTGCCGTGGTAATAACAGAAACACTTTTCTCTCCCATTACTAGGCTGTGTATCATACAAATTATTTTAAAGTTATTAGTGTCATTGAACAATATTCCATGTTGTTGCTTTAAAAGGCACTTATAAATCACGATGACCTTTGAACAAAAACACACTTGTGCCTAACAACACACATTTTCAAATGTGAGTGCATTCTTTTAAACATAAAACATTTCCACACGGCAAAAATTCTTCCGTTCCTAAAGAACAGACAGCTGCTAAAGTTGTGCATTGTCTGCTCGTCTGAGAGGAGAAACGTGACTTGCAGGCTAATCTTGTTAGCCTCTTAGCGGCAGAAAGGCAATAAGGTAATAATGTAATTATAATGATGAACCCTTTCACGAGTAATTATCCGCGTTTAACAACACGTCGTCGGGTCATTTGCAGCAACCGAGTGAGCGATAGCCTTCGCTCGTCCTCGCCGCCATTTATAATTTGACGAAACGATATCAGCAGCGTATGAAACGCTCTGCCTCGGAGGCTGTGCAGTGAGTAGTGCCTTTGTTCCACCTCTTTATCCATCTTTATTCTTGGAGACGAAGGAGAAAGTGGCTGACTTGAATGAGATGTGGTTAAACATCTCAAATCCTTTTTAAGGTGTCTTTGTTTGTTTTCGTCTTAGCTGCTTTGTCCCGCATCTCTTGCTCAAACACCAGCCCGAGACATCATCTGGTCCTGCCTGGCTCACACTGAGGAGCTTTGCTAAAGTTCCTGTTTGCTGAAGAGTTTAGGGGGGGCTTCCTTGTGACAAATTGTAAAAGAGCTTTTATGGAGCGTAATGAAAAGGCAAAACAGGCGAGAAGAAAAGCAGTCATGTGCACGCAGTCGGTGCAGGGTGAAATGTTTTGGACGAATTAAGAATCTTTTCATTGACTGGAGTCCTTCAATTGGATTTATCAGCATTTAAAATGATGCTTAATTAAATTTACGAAGTGATACTCTCGGGTCTAAAATTCCTGAGGTTTCAACTTAACATTTGGAGGCAAATACGATGCAAAAAGTCAAACAAAAGCCTGAACAAAAAGAACTTCGTACCTTGCTTTATTTTTCAACATTTTCTTGCATTTTCTTTGTGTTTGTGTGTGTGCGTGTGTGTTCGCCATATCACAAGGGTATTCGTGATATGCCATTTTTCTCAAGATATATACATTAAAAAAGTTTTTTTGGGGGGGGGGGTCTGCAAATACTCCCTTTAAGTTTTTTGTTGTTTGTTATATTTACTATTAGCAGCATTTGCTTGGAAAACCTCTTCTTGCCCTCACATGCAATTTGTACAACATATCGGTTTATGTTTCTTGTGCTCATAAGAATATTGAGAGTCCAACGTTGGGCACAAATATCGTTCTTCAGTTTTGATGAATTGTGACATTTTGCCATCATACAGTAGATTCCGTGCTGTGTAACAGACAATTAGCGTTTAATATGAGGTTATCTTGTTGTGTTGAAAAACATATATGGCGACACTATCACCAATTTGGTAAGGCCCAGGGGGACAGATACATTGCTGTTTGTTTACAACCATGCGTTTCTGGTTCCTCCAGGACTCCTGGCACAGATTGTGTTCAACTTCCAAGGGTCTCCTGTCCATAACGATTAGGACTGTGATGGCAAGATAAAGGCATCAGAAGGTACGTCCATTTTCCTGACGTGTAGAATTACACGCTCTGATGACACATATCTATATGCTAAACCCGGCCGGCTCTCCTTCGCCACATCCACGCCGTTTCCTATCAGCCACAAGCTTTGTTGCCCGATTTCCTCGCCGCTGTCGCCCGCCTCGCCGTTTAAGTGTCCATTTAAAAAGCCCCTCCGTCCCAGAGGACTTGTCTTTTACACATCAGCCTCGTTGAAAGCGCTAATCAGGCGCAAAGCTGAGGGTGCGCGGCGTGCGCTTGTTAGCCCTCGTCCCAATCGTTCGCCGCATCCCCTTTGACATCCACACGGGCACTTAATTTCCCCCCCTATTATGTTCTTATGTTTCTATAGCCTCCTAATGAGACAAGGAAGAGGAGTATCAGGTTGTGTCCATTGATGCGGCGTGTGTTGAATGAATGCGTGTGCGGAACCTCCGAGCCATCTGCCCGTTACAAGAAACGTGGCGGGTAATAGCAGAACCATGACCGTGGAGATCAGAGCCCCTGGCAGGGAGTCTTGTATTCATGGAGCTTTAAAGGCAGCCAGCCAGGACTGATCTGCCACGCCCCATCTACCCACCCCCGCTTAAAAATAACCATCCCTTCTATCTTCACTTTTTTTATGTGCACCCCAATCCCCGTGCGCCCCCTGATTCTTCACCCTCAGGATCCATGTTGCCATGGGTGATGAGAGCTGCAGGGTCAGAGGTGCTTGTTGGAGGTGAGGTCCAGACCGTGGGCCCATCTGAGAGGACCATCTGGACGAGTGACCTGACATAATTAGTTATTAATTCTTCTGCAGAGGCACATGAGGGGAGGCGCTCACACTCGGCTAATGCCCCTACCTGAGGGGCTGCTGTTACCATCGGTGTCATATATCACACATAGCGTACTGTATGTGCTGTATATTGGATAATATTATCTATTGTGTAATATACAGTATACATATACACACATTGTGCTGTATTATATATATATATATATATATATATATATGTATAATATTCTATCCAAAGTGTTGCGAATGCTTGCTGTCTTTTGACGATACAAAGTTAATGCATTATTATTATTTATTTTTTCCTAAAAAAGTTATGGTTTTAGAAATGTGAAGATTCCACCCGACGCCAGTGATATATTAATTTTTACACTCTTACAAGAGCCTGTTATGTTTTATAAAAAACCTCAGGTAACATGAAGAGACTTCATGTCACGTTGATGACTCATACAAAAACCAGCAATGTCTTGAAAGGGAAAATAGGAAGGAGAAGAAGACAATGAACTACTCCACTTACAAAAAATTAACCTACAAAGTGCTGCAAAAAAAAAAAAAGTATGAGGAACTGCAGCAGTCCACTGATAAATTAATTAACAGTTTAGTATAATATTGCTTCTTTTAATGAGAAACTGAAGTGAAAAAAAATATTGTCTCACGAGTTCTGGCACAAATTCTGACCCGCCTGACGGATTTTCTTTCCTCCTGCAAATCTGCTTTCTAGGAATAATTGGGGGGAAAAAATGGTAAAAAATATCAACAGATCGGTGAATTTGTGGGTGCTCCACAGTGAGTAGATGGGGGTCTTCTGTATAGCTAAAGTTACATTGACCAGGCCCAGCACGACTGATTCTAAAGGCCCTGCGCAGATTAGACCAGGAAGCATGTAGAGGCTGAAATTTGATTGGACCAAAAAAAATGTAACATCCACATACACTTACCGGAAGCAGTGCGGCCCACACACCCACTCCGAAGTGAAGAGAATAGGCAGTGAATGTCGGCCATAAATTGATCCAATTCCATGGAAGAAATACTTCGAATTTAGGTTATTATTGTAAGTCAGTGCTTCCGATAGTGTAGAAGCCAGCAGAGGAGACCGTCGCACCCCTGGTGACTCACCACTGACGTCTGCCTCAGTTTTCAAAATGTTCCTCGGAAAGACTTGCGAGTCGGCAATTCGTAAATCAGCGAGGGTTTCCTATTTGACTTTGCATGCAAAACCTCCACATTCACCTTGAATTAGTCACTTGTTAATCATTTGCCCGCAGTGTTGATCTCTATGTGAGAAGCTTCACAATCGAAGTGTACAGTGGTCCAATGTCAGCACTGGGCCCCCTCCTGCTGATCTGCCCCCCACCCCAATCCAACACCAACACCACCAGCGCCACAGCCGCTGCTGCTGTCACTGCAGGGGAATCTCCTCATTGGCATGCAGACGGCGGCCGGGAGCTGCGGAGCACCGGCTCCCTCGCTCTCTGGGGACGCTCTCTTCCTTTCTCCTTGTCTTGTCTCCCGCTCGCTCCCTCTTGGCCCCCATCACGCAGCTGTCACAATTTCGAGCAGATCCGGAGGGGAACCGCAGGAACCGGGAACAAGAGTCTGACCGATACGACGCTATCAGAATGTTTTCAAAGCGAACGTCTCAAAGGCCTCTCGTGATAGATATTAGGAGATTTCTATCACACGTGTCGCTGCGGTACCATGGGATTGTTCTTACAGCTCTGGGAAATCATTTAATCATACTCTGTTTTTATCCCCCTCAAGTATGACTAGTGGGCTTATTGTGCTTACATTTCACGGCACACATTGATGACATGTTTGCAGAGAAAGAGAGAGGGGGGGGGGGGGGGGGGAATGAGATGTAAACACTACAAACAAATAAACAGTTCCGCGACATGTGCCAAGGAGCTTTTCAAAGGGATTGCGGCACGGAGCCAGCGCGGTTCTTTGAATTTGGCAAGAGTGAAAGCAGAGAGGAACGCTGCTGGCAGCCAGACTCAAGCTGTGGGCAAATCAAGCATGAAATCAGGAACAAAGGGATTCACAGGATTGCGGGGCATTAGATTCACACTTTTTGAGCCTTGCTAGTGTGTGTGTGTGTGTGTGTGTGTGCGTGCGTGCGTGCGTGTGTGTGTGTCTCTGAAGATATTGTAGTCTTTCTTTTATAGCCTCATGTGAAGGATTAGTCAATTTCAAATCAAGCTGGTCTGCTAATGTGTTTAATGGAGGCTATAAGCACGTATATTTTCGCAGCTCACCTATGTAGTTATGTGTAGGCATAAGAAAGATGCGAGAGAAAGTAGCATCCGTTTTTTCGAACTGCGGAGTAAGGTGTGGTTTCAGCGCATTCAGCAGACACACCCAGGAATGAGGATTTTTCATGATTTTAAAGCCCATATATATATATATATATATATATATATATATGGGCTTGGCATTTTTTTTAATCCTTCAAATTTGGCAGGGTTGTTTACAATACGCTTCTCTGTAGTGTGTCGAATTTTGAAAACATCAATTTCCACTTGACAGGGACTACAAGACCACTAAAGTAGGTGATTCAGGTTCACCATGCGGATTATATAATTCGCCTGATTGCAAGCCAACGTGCTATGCAAATCATTCTAAAGTTTTGACATTAGGCTCACATTCTTACATAATGTTCCTTTTTAAATGAAAACAAGTGGTGTTTCTTCAGCGCTGTCTGCGCCGTCAACGGAGTTTCAAAGTCGTAACTCAGATGATCCGACACTGTGAGGAACCTTATTTCCGCCCCACTTTGCAGAATGACCCCCGGTTTCCTGGCTCAGCCAATTAGATCGACCGCATGACCTCAATATCCCGCTCCGGCCAATCAGAACATCTAAACGGGCCGGGGTGCAGCGAGGCCTGCAGCCGAGGTGTCACCGGTTACTCCGATTGAATGTTTATTCAAGTCCCGCTGGCTTGATTCGTTTACCAGCGGCTGACCACCAGAGGTGAACATGTGTGCATCGGGAATAATTGCAAGCACATTGGATTCATTTTCCCTCCGCGCGCTTGTGTTTTATACGACAACGCATTTAAGAGACGCAGACGGATTAATCCGACTTTTATGCTCACCGAAGCCGTAAAGTTGGTACAAACACAAAACATGTTGAAACATTTACCCGTTGAGCAGCTTCTTGAGGACGACTCCCCGCCGAACGCCAGGCTGAATTTCTTAAATTGGTTGTATGAATATGCAAATGTTCCTTCAACGCGGGAACTGAAATCAATCAAGTCGACATTGGGGGGGGGCTACTCTGAGACTTGCCACCTGTGTGGTTTTGGCATCCAAAATCTATAGGCATTAACCCTAACCGTACACCATAGCAGAGATGTAGTACTATGCCAACATCTGTACTGTCTCTTAATGTACAGTACATCAGTACAACAGCTGCTGTGGGTCATTTGGTGCAGCATGAAGCAGAAGGAATGAACTCATAAACATGAACGAGGATTTGCTCTTGGAATGATATGTTATATTTAACTGCTGATTTGATTACAAACCCACTTTAAAATCCAATACAGTAGAATTGTATTATTATCGATACTCCTCAGAGGGGACAAAAATACTCACACAGTACACATTTTCAATATACATATACAGCTTTGACCAGTAATTTAGTGCTAATGCTACCTAACGCAACAGGAGATGTGTCCTGGCTGGCCCATCAGTGTACCAGACCATTAAAGTAGCTGATCCGGGGTGTTCATGTCAATGACGGAGATACGATTCTCTTTATTACAAGCTTAGTATTCTGTTTAATACTTTCTGAAAGCATTATAGTACGGGACCATTATTCCATGCGATTGCTTTAAGGATACTAATGTTCTGATGTAAAAGGCATTCAAATGTGAATGGTTCGGTACATTCAATCATAACTCTGTTTGCGTTCATAATACTTATTTTTTGCTACTCAGAATATCGTAGATTTATTGTAGTATACTAGTGGACTTGTAGTGGTGGTGAAGTGCTCTCAAGGGTGTGCAGGAAAACGGGGGTACAGTGGGGGAGCTCGCATGTGAGTCTGAGCAAATGGCCCATGTTTAGCCCCATGTGAGGTTCAGTGTAACAGCCCGGCGGGCACATCAGTCAAAAGCCCCATTTTCCCGAAAAGAAGGGCTTTCGTAATATTTAAACAAATCAGCTCTAAATGCGCACACCCACGCACACAGATACAATTTTACGCCCTTCTTTAGCATCTGTGATCTTGCTCCTGGAATCACAGCAGCGGTGAAGTCTGGCAGAGCTTCACATGATCGCGTCAGACGTGACTGATGGGAGTTTTGCATCCAGACTGTGTCCAGGTCCAGACTCGGCGATAATTCGCACACATTCATAGAAATGCAAAGAGCAGGCGTAACATGTGAGACTTTAACTGCTCTGGAACACACTTTTGCGAATGTCTGTGAAGCAAGCCAGCTTCTGTAGTTATTTTAACTGTATTTTTTTTTTCAAGTGTACTGCAAGATATACTTAAGCATCTGTCTAGTTAAACTTTACAGCATATTCTTCTTAGTGTAACAAATGTCCCTGAAATGACCGAGTATATCAAAGTTTCATTCATGCCGTTGACCCGTTGTCAGCCACTGTATTTAAAAAAAAAAAAAAAAAAAAAAAAAAAAAGTCATTCAAACCTTTACTTGGTGTGAAGGAATTCTGGTGCCACACTGAAAAGAAAAAAATATACATTATTACTCAACTCTCAACTTAACTTTAGAAAACATTCATCCTTTTACAAGTGTTCATTTTAAAAGGGAAAAAAAAGGAGCTATTCTCCTCATGTCTAGCCAATGTATCACCATCACGATAGTATCAAAGCAGTTATTGTGAGGTGCAAATATCACATGCAAGTTCATACTTCAGCTTTAGACACAGTACCTTCAGTTCATAGTAGTGTAGCTAGAACATCAAAGGAATAATGGATGTTATAACGGAATAAACCAAAATCAATAGTACTTCATCATGGACAAAATCGCATTTCAATATATTTACAAGAATTTAAAAAACATATTTTTCTATGTTCTTATGCAATTTGGACCTTTGAGGTTCATGCTGTGCGTGAAGAATTTTGATTCAATTCTAATTATTGCTAATTATCGTTGGAAGTTACTTATTAGCTTTTTAGTAGTCGTTTACTACATATTGAGATGAGCTTTTATTCCCCCCCCCCCCCCCCCAAAAAAAAGAAAGCAGATATCTATAATAAGCATATATTTGGGGGTAAAAAAAAATGGAAATGAGGCAGACTACGCATCGTTTTATCCAAAAGTGCGTTAACAGGAGTCATACTGGCCGCGAAGGAGGAGTTGCGCGACGTAATCATCGTCTCCGCACGGAAAGTGAACGCGAAGACGAGGACGTCAGCTTTCCGTCTGCTACCACATCTTAGTCCGGCTGCTCCTTGCAGACATGTTGTGAGCAGCGGTTGCGGTGAGCCATACATAGTCTTATGTTTATGTATATCAAAGCGCTTGATGTCATGGAAACTGTGAGAGTGAAAGGGGACAGACGTGTCGTCTAGTAGTCGCAGGAAATCAATAATCATAAAGCATTCTTTGTACACATATAAGTTGACTCAATAGGAGCGCACAGATTTACGGCTAACCATCCGGTAATTGCAAAATCCTGGCGTCGGGCCAAGTAGAATAGCAATAACATGTTAGCAGCCCCCTCTCAATTACATTATTCTCCTTGGGGTGCAGCAGAAGCAATATGCTGATAGGCAAGAATCAAGGATAAAATAAAATAAAAAGGTGTGAAAATGAAAATTTACTGTTAAACGCAGTACAATTGCTTGAATCACTGACAGGAAAGACCACAAACATCATGAAACCAAAAATAAACGAGCCCTCCCCCCTCGCCACCCACCATGTAAATGTGGATAGATTAAATAAATTACAAATGAAGACAAATGCATTCTTAGTGAGGTGACGTCGTTTGTTTTGTTTTCCCACATATGTATCTCTCGCAAGCTCCTAAAAGATATTTCAGAAAATTAATTAGATTTTCTGAAATAATCAGCAGTGAGCAACTCATATTCGCAGAATTTTAAAATGTGTATCAGCGATGTAGTTTGTAAATGAAATATTCAAACGTTAGATTTTGAATAAAATACAAACAATTTAAATCTTTGTGGCATTGCCGTTTTAAGTTCTAATAAATTTAACTCCACGAAGGGAAATTGACTTGTTTTTAAAAACTTAAGTCACATTTAAGATCTTTAATAAGTATTATTATAATTACAATATATTTCATTTGTATTTATTATTTATTATACTTTTTAAAGTACAGTATTTATTTCATAATTGTCATGACTTCACAGATTGGCTGTGAGAAATCAGAAGGTTCTGTTGCCTATAGCAGACACATGGCAATTTCAAATTTGACAATATACAGTACGACATAAATAATAGATTAGAAATATTAGCTACCTACCAATTCGTTACATTTAATGGTAGCTGACACAAAAGTATGCCTTTAGAAATACTGTATAATGTCTCTCAGATTTGATTGACACTATCACAGGGATATAGTAATTTAACACATAGGTTATATAACGATATTATTTTTGTAAGGGCATAATATTTGATATTTGACAAATAGTTGTTGTCTTGGAGCGCATTGGATTGCGCAAGCGCACTTCAAGTTGTGACGATGAGTGTGTATTCCCAGAAAAATAGTTGAATAAAATCGACACAGACAAGTTTGTTTTAAAACTGTATTCTGATTCAAACGACCTTTTTAAACCAATAAATAATCTCATCACTTCTTGTCCCAAAAATTCATTGTGAGATATTTACATTATAAATTAAATTAGAGAAAACATTCAGCATATTTTTAGATATGACAAACTAATTGCATGTGAAGCAGGATTTAAAGCATATTGTACTTATGCTACATGAGGTAAAAACATGGGTACATTTATATCCTGATATGTAAACAATGTTGTTCGTAAAGTGATATATATACATGAACAATATTTGGACTGCATGGGTCTTAACAGATTTACAAACAGAAGCATTCCGCTTTCCGATGTCTTTACTGTCATTCAAACACCAAAACTACTCTTTTTGAACATGAAATAGATGGCACCTAATGAAACAGCCCACTGACAAATAAATACAAAGAACCATTGATATTTTACACAAGTGAAATGCTCGCCGTTCGTTCCCATGATGAGTCAACCATTATTCCTATGTCTCTGTGCACTGGAGTTCTCAGGCGAAGGGGCAATGGAGCAACACATTCTCATATGGCCATTGGAAATCCAAGACAGATTAACCAACAGAGCCAATTGCGCGTGAGAAATTTCAGTCGCAAACATCGGCTTGATGTTTAACCAGACACAGAACCTTTGTCGCCCCTGCAGGAAGAAGGCAATTCAGTTCACCGCCGTTAAAATAACTGTTTGTTTCCCTCGTAGTGGAACAAAAGTGACGACCTTTGCCTCTTGGCTTTTTGAACATTGGTTCATGAACCTTCTTGGAAAAGAACATGCTCCAGTGTCAAGAACAACAGCCATCCACGCATCCTCGTTTAGAGAACAAGACCCTTCAGCGTCAGATATTGTCAGCTCCCGTTTGTTATAATCACAGACGTGGCCTTGTGTGCCTGCATCTGCTCGGCCTGCATCCTCATGTGGGACGCCACGTCGTACTGGACTCCTGCACAGGCCAGTCCGGAGTAACTCTTTAAGCTCTCCGGGTCGTACAGGTGTTCCAAGGAGTACCCAGTCAATGCATAGGCTGCTTGCCTGTCCAGAGGCTGCCTCTCCTGGGATGGATAGAGCAGAGGGCTCCCTTGAGGTTGTGACGGATGAGGGGACAGATCCGTATGCATGTAGTCTTTGGTGAGGGGAAGACCGGACCTGGGGATAACGTCAGAGCTGGGGCTGCTGAGGCGGGAGAGGGAACCAGGACTGGTTGTGTTTTCGTCGTTGTCCAGAGGACCGGGCACTTTTATGCGGTGATGGAGGCGCTCAGAAGGGAGCTCAATGCTCGGGGCTCCAGGGCCTCGGCACACCACGCTGGGCATGCTGATCTGCGAGTGGTGGGGTAGGGACGAGTTGAAACACGGACTGTGAGTCTTAGCGACGTCGAGCGGCGGTTTGTGCTGCTGCAGACGGCTCTCTTCCTCTTTGATCATCTGCTGCGTGGCACGAATTAGGGTCTCCATCTTACTGGGCTCTCGAGGACTCGCCTGAAATTGGTCCCCGTGGTACCGCTCACCGGAGTCACTGGTGGACCCGCCGCCATCCGGTGAACTCATGATGCTGTCTTCATCCCAGTGGCCTCGTCCTATTTAAAATCAGAGAAAAACATGATTACATGGTCTAAGGAAAAGATTTCTACACTCCCTGCCTGAATTTACCTCATATTTCACGGGAAAGAACACTTTGTGGTCTGAATGTGCATATGGAATCTTGGCAGACAATGATGGTTTGGGGCTATGCATTGTGAAATTATTTGGCTTTCAATTTGAGGCAATTTTTGAACAGATGGTAGCAATCGACACACTGGCAAGAGACGGTATAAACAACTTAGCATGTCCCATAATAACATTTGGAAATCAGCTACCAGGGGCGGCAAGGCCAGAGCTATTTCCAGAGACAGATGGTTGCGGGCTCAACCCTAACACCTCACCGTGAAAGGCTGCGTGGTAGGACGTGATTTCGTAGCCCTCGCTGTTGTCCCCAGATGGTTTCGGAAGGGCCAACACAGAGCGAGTGCCATCCCACCACACCTCTCTCCCTGACTGGGGGGCTCCCAGGAAGTAGCGTCCGCTTTGACATCGAACCCGATCGCAGGAGGACGCGTGAGGACGGGTCTGGGCGTGAGCGAGGTCCTCTTCCAGTAGACTCAGGCCGTAGCACAGGGATCCCGAATCCGGATACAGTCGGTAGGCGCACGACGCCTCGGCGGCCTCGCTCGGATCCAACAACTGAGGCGAGGCCGCCTCCGTCAGGGGGCTCCCTCCCCATTGGCTGTCTTGGTCTGACTCAGAACGCTCTGGATTAAATGCTGAAAACTGCCGCAGAGACAAGAAAAGAACGCAATGTTTGGAAGTGCGCTCTGACAATGGAGCCTGGCCTGGCTCCACCGTTTTGTTCGATAAGAGAGACTGTTTATTACCTGCGGGTAGGGCGACACTCTGGCTTTCGCCTTTGACTGAGTCACACGTGACTTTGTGCTCTTCCTGTCCTCGTTGAGGCTGTCAGTATAAGGGAAAGCCGGCTTGGTGGGGCTCATTTGGTCCAGGGACAGCTGCATTCCCTTGTATTCTGTGTCCCTTTTACACAGCAACACAAAATACTTTTAGACACAAAGAAGAGGAGCTTAAAATAATATTTATCCTAATATCCTGCCATGGATCGACCCTGTGAAGTGATGGGATAACAGGATTTAGCCCTTGGTTTTCTGTGTTCTATCGTTTTTTTCCTTAGGAGTCAACTGTGATTGGCTAAAGCTCCCCGTGACCCTGAACAGGATAAACTGCATACAAAATAGATGGATGGCAAAAATCCTGTAGATTTTGAAGCCAAAATCAGAGGTTGAATGACGATAAATCCCATCAGACCTCTTGCATCATCAGTTTTCAAGCATTCTTTGCACTCGGATCATTGTTCCACTTACACATATGTACATATGTCAAAGTAAAAACTGTTGCTGTTGTGGTTTGTCCAAAACAACGGATCAGTGCAAATGATTGAGTGGCACAAGCGCAGCATCTAACAATCTGCACCAATTATGCAGTCTTCTCTACAGAAGCAATAAAATGGATTTGAAATAATCAAACCTGTCAACATTGACTAAGTACGCTGCTGTCTGGTTTTCTCCCTGCATAAATGGTCAACAGTATGACCCTAACTCTATTAAATACAAACACCCTGTTACTATAAATTACCCCTGTTGGTATTCAAAATTATTCTCTGTAATTCCCAATTCTCTAAAACTCTGAATTCCCACAGTTGCTATTTACATTGAATTGGTATTTGTCATTGTTTTTTTAAATTATCCGCATCTGTTTTGGACTACAGATGGAAATGAGCGTTTTGCTAAATCTGGTGTAAATTCCTTTTCATGTCGTTTTGATATGGATTCATGTATGTGCGTAGTGTCCATAAACTTAATCCCCCCCCCAAAAAAATCTCCAATTCACATTTAGTGTACTATCAAAATAAAAACCATACTAACATTAAAGGATGCCTTTTCTAACATTCTAAATTTCTAAAGATGAAATATATACCTTGAATTATTTGGAATTAGAAAAGTAATCATTAACTTTTCTTTCCTAACCATCTTTCCAGCTTCCTATAGTTTGGACTTTGCGAAAGAACTTGTATTTGCACGCGCAAATTTGTGCGAGTTCACCAAGCGTCCTGGTACTGAACTCAAGCCAAAGTGTCAGTACAGAGGGAGCGACAAGGCTCCTGTGTCAAGTGCTCAGCAAACATGAGCCTATTATAACTTATCACATCAACAGTATGTGATAGCAGCTGCCTGGCATTTTAAACCCTGTGGCCCATCCCTGACCCCGGACGGCCCGCCTCTTTAATAGGACTCTAAATATGACCCATTCTTTTATGTACAACACCTCAGGAGAAAGGCTGTGTTTGGATAGCCACCAGCGAGTGAGTGTTGTTTGCTCTTGCAAAGGTATAGTTGCGGCGCTTTCGGGGGCTGGATCCTATCTGCACCCTGCTGACTCGTGGCTGAGCCAATAATGTCGGGCCATTGTGCAAACTCAGCTGTGTTAGCCGAATTCCACCTCGGGGTCAATGTCAGACCACCTCGTGCCTGAAATGCACCACCGGTGTGGCTCCTGACATGTTTTATTAATGGCTTCTTGTTGGGTGATTGTTTTTTTCTATCTAATGTGAAAACAATGCAGTCACGTTGGTTTGCATGGTTTTACATGGAACCACTCGATAGTCATATGTGTACAAGCATTGTGTAGAATAGCCTACATGCCCGTAAAAGTTAAAACGGGGAGGAGGCGAACCTTAACAAGGCGAATCCAGCACGTGTACTAGCTGGGAGATAGCTATTGATTCCTAGTTCCTCGTTCGATCGACTTTGCTTTCTTTACACTGCCGATCGATGCCGGCAGTAGAGGTTTTTTGATGGGGTTCAACCCCGATGTTTGTCTTGCCGTCTCGAAGGGTCTGAGTGTGATTTGTGCTCTCATAACAACAACTTCCCCGAGCCCTCCTGCTGCAGTGTTTGGTGGATTTGTCAAGAGAGCCTATATAGTGATGTATCTCTTTCAGCCTGCAATCAAGAATTCCTATGTCAGAATTATATCATCTCAATCTCCATTCGAGTGACCCATATCTGATATACTAGCTGAACTCCAGTACACAAATGTACAAGTGAAAACATTACTGTGCAGTTTTTTGTTTGTTTTGTTTTTTACATTTATGATACTCAATATAATACCTGAAGGGGAAATTCACGTTATACTGTGCTGTGTGTTTTGTTGCACACCACATGGAGAACTAGATCACAAACATGCAGGAATGCAAGGAGAAATTCAGAGTGAAAGAGGCCCACAACCAGTGCTGCACAACTTGAGTGGGGAGAGGGCGGAGCCTCGCTCCACAGGGCACCTCGACAGCAGTGGCGGTTCTAATCTCTAACATTACGACTGACACATAATTACTGAATGTACAACATGGCATAGAATCAGTGACACTGGGTCCTTACAGATGAGCAACTGTCGCCCCATCAACATCAGGCAAACATTAGAAATGGCCGTCGCCCATCGTTTTCCTAATTTTATGGTCTGTCCACCTCCGTGTTTTTTGCTGTAGTTTTTATTGACGGCTGCTGCGTTGTCCACATAGGATTAAAGGCATGAGTCGGATGTGTGGATAACAGATTCCATGCATTTTGAATGCTTGCGCTCCCATGATGCCTATCCAAACTGGCCCATATGCGAGACCAAAATTGAATTGGCGGGTGTAAAGCCAGTCTGACTGAACACCAGAAACAACAGACAAGGACACATCCTCTAAAGTTCAATAAACAACTGCATTCCAATTAAGAAATGAAAGATATGATACAACATACTGTGTAATATACTGTAGCATAGAATGACATACCCCCACATAGTTTCCTGTGCATCGTGGACTCGCAATAACAGAGTGTATCCAGTATTTCCACTTATACTGCAGTCACCATCAAATCTGATTTTTATCCCCAAATGATAGAGGCCTAATACGAATATAGTGTTCCCTTCCTATATTGCGGATCATCACGCTACATCACATTTTTTGCCAAGCAGTCTTTTTTTTGTTTGTTTGTTACAGTTCACTTCCAGACTGTAATGCCCTTGCGTGTGGGAAAACAAAGCCTCATTTGCCGATGCACTTTTCAGCCGTTCATCGAATGCCGCGAAAAACAATAAGACACTTAAAGGAGGACACAGGAGCGACTGTCGCCCTCAGCTCACGCCGCGACGCTCACACGGCAACCCACAAGGCCACGCCTCTGAAAGGTATGCATGTATCTAACACAGACGATAAAGTACGTGGCATGTTTTATGCTTGCAATTTTTTTGTCTTCTCAAATACGTTTACAGTCTTTTTTGTTTAAATCTCTTTTAAAGTTTTTTTGAAAATGACATCTCCACATCACAAATTATCACCTATTGCAGCTCTGAGTTAGGGCTGCAACTCCCGATTAGTAATTGATTAAACCGATTGATTATTATTTTTCACTTAATCGAATAAAAACACTTTTTAATTTCTATCTATGTTCAAAAACAGGACATTATTTCAAATGGACAGTGCAGGTAATGCACAAACATCAATTATTATTCAGTTACTGGTTTGTTCTGTTGCGTGTCAAGAACCTTGATCATTGTTTTCCAAAGTAAACGCAGATGGTCGCCAATGTCTCATCTTGATTAAACACAGACAACCAGTCTGCTTTCATGGATGACTCCAAATATCTGAAAATATTTACCGTTGCGAGGCTGAAATTTCGAGGATTTGGACAGTTTTATGTTAAAGAAGGTGTCTCTAAACGATTATCAAAAAAATTGTCGATTCATTTCATAATCAATTAGTTGTCGGTTAATCGTTGCACCTCTAGTCTGAGACACATAGCCTGCGATAAAGAAGATTTACTGGAATTGCTTTCCTTTGGAAACACCACCATCAATCAAGTGGGAAGCCATCCCGCACCAGTCGCACAAAAGTCAGCTCTGCGAACAACCCCGCAACCAACATGTCCGGAAACGTCAGCGCTAAAGGTGCACAAATCTTGTGGACTCACGTGAGGACGTAGTTGACGCTGACTATGCAGTGGGGCCTTGACGACCTGCTGTTGTGGACGATAGTGGCGTAACTCTGCACCCACACCCATCCGCCGTGCTTGGCCAGGAAACGGTAATACTTAGTGGTGACTTGGCCCTTTACCAGCACTGGGGGGGAGATAAAAGAATCACACAGATGACAGAGATTAGCGTGTTTGTGTGTGCGTGCGTTTGTGACGGTGTAATGGCCCGCATGTGTCGGCGCACTCACGGAGGTGGTGCGCACAGCGGAGGTGGAAGATGTCACAGCTGTGCACGTGATGGTACAGAGTTTTCTCAATCAGGTCCTGCGGCTCATAACCTGTCAGCTCGGCAACCCTGCAGAGAAATGGTTGCATTCTGTTTAGAAGAAAGAAAAAAACAAAAAACCTCACCGTATTTAGATCTCTGCTATTACCGAGAATGGGGAAATCTGGTTGCAATTGTCAGGTGGCACTTGGAAACGAACCTAATGATGGTCAATTGGAAACGCGCGCTCACCTGGAGTCCAGGAAGATGAGCTTCATGTCCAAACTGGCCCTGAACATAAACATGTTGCTGTGCAGTTTGATTTCGGTGACGGCGCTGGGGGGCAGAGAGTGCCCCACCGCCACCAGGCCCACGTTCTGGTAGCAGCCCTCGAACGGTGCCATGTCCAAGCTGTACTGACGGATCTTCAGGTAGCCGCTGCAGTGGATCACCTGGAATGGAACATGTACCGCATAATCACTGGGACAACTGCACTACATTAATAATAATACATTTTTAAAAAATGCTGCTTGAGCAATGGAAGGACTTTGCATGGATGCCAAATTCACATTCCTACATCTTACCACGTCAATATACAATATATATATACACA
Source organism: Phycodurus eques (assembly GCF_024500275.1). Lineage (NCBI taxonomy): Eukaryota > Metazoa > Chordata > Actinopteri > Syngnathiformes > Syngnathidae > Phycodurus > Phycodurus eques. The sequence continues at coordinate 11,897,410 of NC_084542.1, forward strand.
TTTCCATATTGCCTACCTTATATCCACCACTGGTGAGGCCTGCGTTTCTTTTGGCCAGCACACATTTCATTCTCAGAAAGAAAGAGCGCTCCACTTCATACTCTGAAAGGGGGGAGGGGGGATGGGGGGATGGGGGGGGGGGGGGGAATACATGTTTAATCTCTTCATCATATTGATTAAACAAAATTATTTGATTTTATAAATACTATACAATTGTCTGCGCATTTAAAACTGCAGAACAAGTATACTAAATTGTACAAAATGTTTTTAAGAAGATGAAAGAACGATGCGTTTTTTTGCTCATAATATGAAATTCAATTAATTCAGGCCTGTATGAATATAAATTATTAAGGTAAGCAATCCGCGCGGGAGAGGGGTGGGGAGAAAATGAACTCAACATTTAACTCGACATTTATGCACACTGTGCGTCAATCACGCGTCACTTTAACACGGACGCGTCTGTTCCAATGATCGCGCCGCTCGACACTCTCACGACATAGCAAATAGGCAAGAATAAGGAGTTTCAAACCGAGACGGAATATAAATTGCTTTAGCCTCAGACAGAATTATTAGTGGGTTTTTTTTAAATTTGTTTTAATTCTTTTTATACCTTGTACAAAATGTGAGTGGTAGGGCTGATGTGGCGTCAATACTGCTGTCATCTCGTCGTGGTCGGCCGGGTGCACATATTCATAAATACTGTTTCCGGTCAACTCTACCTGTGGAGAACAATTCAGATCATCAACAGGTACTTACTGGCTCTAATCAAAAACGTAAATGATTCGATTTCTAATGTCAATTTTTAGAATAAAGTCATCTGAAATTTAACAACAACAACAAAAAAAGACCTGGGATAGTCCTAAATGCACCGACGCTGTCTCTGAAATGTACATTATTTTCCCATCTGGAGCAACAACGAATATAAAGCCATCCAATGTCTGCAAATAAACAAAACGCAACAGTTGTTAGAAACCACTTTACAATAATAATAATAATTACAATAAAATGATAATCATAACCTGCAGTAGATGAGAGCCCAGCTCGCGTCCAAGATTGTCCAATGGTCTCGTTCGATTTGTATGACCCCAAGCTTCACCCAAACCTGCCAAAAACAAAAACAAAACAAAAAAGAATAAAACTACACCTGGGAATATTTTAAAAGAAAAGAAAATATGTTCAATATATAAGCAAGTGGTGTCATTTTGGGGAGTTCAAACATGCGCACAAGGCACTGCAGGTCGCTAAAAGATTGTGCATTCAAAGTCAAGATTTTACATTGTAAACGTAATTTTTTTTTTTACTTAAAAAAACATGCATGTTAGTAGCAATAACAATAAATGAAAAGCTATGACATATTGCTGCGAAATATATCAAATGTAATCTAAATACACTACCATTAATCATATAGTTAAATCGAATTATTTATATTTTCATTGAATATGTTTCCTTATTGACTATTATTATTATTATTATTATTATTATTATTATTATACAAAGGAAACAAGCTTTTCATGACAGGAATGACAAGTGTGAGGCCTTTTTTAAATTATTTTTTAGATAAAAACTCCCCCAATCTGTTTTCGTGTGCAACTGATTAAAATAATAATAATTTAAAAAAAATTATAAAATCGAGCGAGTTTTGCATGTTGCTTGCAGGGGCCCGAGCTTCGCGAGCGTGGCTGGTGTGTTTCCTCGCGCTCCAATGGCTTAAGGTGATTACAAGCCCTGCAGGGTCCTCGCCGTAATAGCTGCGTCTTGTTCGCAGTCACGCAGCCGGTAATGCAGCCTGCAGAGAGCTGCTTATATACTACTATACGCAAGATATAAAAAAATAATAATAATAAGTAAAAAAAAAAAAAAAAAAAAAGATGAGGATGGAGGTCTTTTCTTTGCTTCATCTGCAAACGCGCAAGCTCGATCAATGTCACATACACTTTAGCCGAGTCCTCGACTGCGGTGATTTAATTTATTCCCCCCCCCCCCCCCCCCAAATCTCCTTGAATCTGCATTACGTACTCTCCGATAGAAGAGCTGCATCGAAAACGGCGACATTTGCATTGTAGGCGGTATATTCATTTTCAAATATTGTTATTATTCTGCTCGTTGTCATACACTGACGGGGTAAAATATTTTGCAGGGTCTAATTGGAATGTACGCTTGGGGGGCGAAAAAAGTCATTTGAATTGATTTCATTCGAACATCGGTTGCACATGATTACAATGTTTATTATTTGATTATTTTCGAGGTAAATAGGGGGGGGGGAAATGACGTCAGTTTACCCCATTTAAATCGTGTACAGATGTACATGATCAAATAGTTTTTTTCCCCCAGTGTAGCTGCTATGGTCATACAGATTTTATTTTATGTCATTATTGAACGAATTGTCTCGATTACTATTCAGAAATTCACATTTGCGTTTGTGAGTTGGATTTTTTTTTTTTTTTTGGGGGGGGGGGGGGGGGGCAAGTGGTCCTTATGAATTTCCTCTATTTGTATTGAGAAATATATATATATATTTATTTTATTGTATTTTTTTTTTTGGAGGGGGGGGGGGGAGCATTTTATTTGCACACGGTTGTCTTGACCACCTTCAAAGTGTAGCACTCATGTTAATACAATCATATTAAATGATGGAGGTGTTGTATTACATACACGATGAATTCATAAAGCAAATGACATGAAATGCGTTGCGTTGGCTCACCCTGCGGGAAGACGATCCTCATCTTCAGGTAGCTGGTGGTCAGCCGAATGATGGACGCTTTGTCCAGCTGCGACGTAATGGCCGACGGCAAAGGCAACATTTTGGCCAGTTCATAAAATTCACTGTTCTCCTTTTCCCGTCTAGTCCTTGCCGCCGTTTTGGACTTCTCCTTCATGTCGGTGCCGGTTGGCCGCTGCTGTCGCTGCTGCTGGTGATGATGAGGAGGATGAGGAGGATGATGCTGATGATCCTGCGCGCCTTCACATCAGCAGCGCGCTTTGCCTCCTCGTCATGGTAAATAAACACGTTCTTTTTTGTTGTTGTTGTTGTTGGTGGTGGTGGTGGTTTTAATCAAAAGGAAAGATGCACTTTAAATATTGGGTATCCAATGTGTGTGTGTGTGTTTAGATATCCTCGGTATTCCTTAGCTGGGTTGAAGTCATGCATCCAACGCGGTTGCTTGCATCCATCACCTGCAGAACACAAATTATCATGACTGTTGGTTTCAACCGCTGTGCATATATAGGGTGGGATTGACTGAAGAAAAAAAAACGAAACTAAAAAGCTATATATATATATTGTAATTTAGGCTCCTATAATAGAGAAACTCAGCTCCATATACAGTGCGCGATATGAACTGAAAATATGGCACCAAATTCTAAATCTTCACTTTCATATGCATTTTTATAGATTAGAATTTTTTTTAATCATGATTTGTTTAAAAAAATATTCCTGGTTTATAAATCTGCATCTTAAATTATTGTATTTGTTGTCATTTATTTAACAGAGAATATTGCCCCGCTATAATGGAAAATATATACGCCTTAAATGATTATTTCGAGAAATGTATTATTCACCCCAAAAAAAAATATTGCCCTCCAAAACAATTTTTACTTGGATACACATATTTTTATAGTTTTAAAATTGTTGCAGGCTACATATTAAAAATAATTTACACAATAAATTGAGCAACAGAAAAACATTTCACCCCGCCCGTTCCTTTAATACTTCAA